>NC_069124.1:51714387-51909387 GCF_026914265.1 Mya arenaria | reverse complement strand
GTTGTCGGTGCGAACGACATTAGCCGAAGATCAGCAGCTGCAATTGTAGAGGGAATAAAATGGAGAGCCAGGAGGAAAGCCACTTGTCAGACCTGGTGAACGTTCAGTACTCACATGCCGTCAGTTTACAACAAATTGACGAAACAACGCAATAACACCAATCCGTAAACGAAAGCATTAATTACGTACCCGTCTTTGTGAAATGTAAAATCCGGACCAACTAAAATCTCCGAACTGTTACGGAAATCGTTCGGAAATTTACCTAATTTCCGGACCAAATTAAAATACGCATTGCTATGTTTCATATATATTTTATTTATTAATTAATATATTTTATTATGTAAGGTTACAATAATAATAAAAATAATAATAATGATAATTTACAGTCGCACAGATGCACGTTCAGACGCACATACAGACATACTAACAGACTGACGCACAGACAGACATAATAAAATATATTTTATAATAGATTCAATATCTAATAATCATAGCAATGCGTATTTTAACTTGGTCCGGTCCGGCCAGTCTTTTTATACCAATACAAAATTAGGAAAATTCCGAACGATTTCCGTAACTGTTCGAAAATTTTCGTTGGTCCGGATTTGGTCCGGTCCGGCCAGTGTTTTATACCCAACCATACATTGCGCATGCTCAAAAAATTGAAAGGAGTTATTGACCTCCGGGCCTTTGTTAATACGCCTCGAAATCGACACATTACATTTTTTCTTTACACCTTTTGCCAATAAGGTAAATGAAAAATATTTTTACAAAAGATAAATCGAAATCACTCTAATATAAGTCAAAATAGTATCATTCTCTAATTTTTTTAATTTTCAACAACACTTTTCTGTGCATACAGTTACAATCGAAGAGCTAAAATCAATAATTTCCGTCTCCAGTACGATCTCATAAATCAATCACTTAAAAAGGCTTTCTCTGTGGAGCGAGCCTAATAAATACATTCAGCGCGTATAACCAGTGTAAGGGAACGGAACATAATTCGGACATTACAAGACATGCCTATAATCATGTTA
The DNA here is from genome assembly GCF_026914265.1 of Mya arenaria. NCBI lineage: Eukaryota > Metazoa > Mollusca > Bivalvia > Myida > Myidae > Mya > Mya arenaria. The sequence goes on along the minus strand of NC_069124.1, from coordinate 51,908,350 downwards.
CAAATTCTTTAGTGGTATATTACAAAACATCTTAGTACGCAATATATTGAGGAGTACCGCCGCTCTTAACAAATAATACACTATCGTTGAAAACAGCGAGCGCAAGCTATAATGTTATTCTTGATAACTTAATTCAGGGAACCATCTTACCAACTCGCGGATGGAGACGAAGTAGAAGGACGTTCGGTTTTTCGAAATTCTCCCAAAAGAGATGACGAGGAGAGAGGTGCATCTTCAAGGCTTTCCAGGTAAGACATGTGTTCGTTAACGTGTTCATGTTTTTTCAGGGGTAATTATTGTCCCTTCTTTTTTAAAAACATATATAATTAATCATGATTGTAACACAACAGAATTACAAAATAACGTGCGCATATTATTAAGTTATTTTGGTAACTTAATTCTAGACGATCAACTTACCAACTATCACATCAAAAAGCAGCAGAAAGACCTTCGGATGCTCGACGTCTTCTTAATAAGGATGCCAGTAGGGGTGCGTTGTCAAGGCCTTCCTGGTAAGACATGTTTGCGTTAGTGTTATTATGTTTCCCAGGGGCAATTATTATCTCTTATTGTTTGAGAATATATTTTGAATGTCACAAGACATAACTTAAAAAAAGAATAAGGACAACAGCAACAACAAGCGAATAGTTTATTCTTAGACCTCTTATTGTGATCGCAACATCATTATGGCTTTATACTTATATCGTTTGATATTCTACTTGACGATTGTTTTGCTTTCAGCAATATTGAATACCATTCCTTTTTATGAACTTGTTTGCGTAGTTAAGATAAGTTCTTCTGATTGAATATCCGACTTACTGCCAAAATAATAGACTTCCTGGAGCAGATTTAAAGAAAGTTCTTGGTCTCATTCTAACCATGAAATCAATGACACCATACATCAGTCATATTCGACCTTTTAGCTAAACACTGGTACATTCTGATGTAAAAACAAACGATTCACCGATGCCTGCAGTAATATTCGCAAGTTATAGTTAATACTTCTTTTGATTTAACCAGCCAATGATTTATGAATCATTTATACTTACATACTTTTTTATACGACCAGTTGATGTTCTAGCTAAACTAATGGTGTACACTTATTGCTTTCTTATATCACTTATGCGTTTTTATCGGATTGGACAGTCCTGAATAGAGAGTATTTTCAACGTCATGCTGTTGCGCCTAAAAAGGAGATATTTTTAAACAAAAAATATATAGCTATTGATAACGATAGAAAAGTCAAAATGAACATTTATACGTTGAAAGTAAATTAAGATTTTAAATTAAACTGAAGTTGTTATTATCAATTGAAAAATTAAACTGTGAGAAAGAAAGTAGAGGTATAGGTTCGTGATCCGTTATTGATTTTCTATATCTGTTAATATATAAGCTCCTTAGGTATATTTTAATACAAAAAAATCATATTTTAGTTAAAGATCGCCCTTAACGTAACATTTCGGATGTTGTTAAATAGACGAGCATTTATAATGCTTACACAATAAGTACATTGATGAATTGCCCATCTTGTTTAAACATGACAAACAGTCGAGGTCCTTGACGAGTCATTTGAATTCCATATTTTACAATGTCAACATCTTAGTAATAAACAACTCTTTTTAGGTTTGAAAAACCTCTTTGAATAATCATATCGCTAAAATATTGAAATATTTCCGTTTCGTATAACGGCACAAAAATGGAGCAAAATCTTGATGTAGTGGTCGTGACGCTGTAGTGTCCGTAAAACACCCAACAGTTTCTTGCATTAGTTGCACTTACTTTCATAATAGTATGCTTTGATATTCGAGGTCTGGATGAAGTAGATAACAAAAGGTCCTTATAGGTACATTGTTCAATAAGATATCATATCAATGGATGTTACAATGTCAGAAATATGAATATTTAAGTTTTTCTCAAAACAAAATATATCATATAATGCAATACATTGGGTGCTATTTTCCAGAGTCAGTGGTTTAAAATGCTCGAAATGATACACAAAACACTGAAATTAAAATGTTCATTGTTTCAATTTTATAATGATAGAAAAGAGAAGTTCGGGACTCTTTAAATGGCCATATCTGAAAAAGCTAAATAAGTCTCAGACTAGACCACCTTCGATTATAACAAAGAGATTATGGTACACAATTTCGTGAGTAAAATTAATACCGGAACAGGAAAGAAAAAAAAGCTACATTAATATTTAGTATAAATACATCCAGCTTGCATAATTTGACACAAGCATACTTTATGGAAAATAATTCGGCTTAACAAAACGAGCCTACAAGGTCGTGACAAACTCTCTATTTGTCTATTACAAAACATGTTAGTAGAATCTATGAAGAAGCACCAATGCCCTGAACAAACAATATATAATCGTTTAAAAAAGATTAGTAAATAGTTGTGTTATTCTTGATAACGTAATTCTAGGCGACCAATTAACAAACCCACAGATGGAGAAGAAGGAGGAGGACGTTCGGCGTTTCGAATTTCTCCTAAGAGAGATGACGAGAGAGACGCGTTCTCTTGGCCTTCCTGGTAAGACATATGTATTCGTTAGTATTTTCATGTTTTCTCTGGGGCAATTAATGTGCCTTTCGTTTTTGAAAACATATAGTACACTATATCATTAATGTTACAGAACAGAATAACAAAAAAACGTGCGCAAATTGTTATGTTATTCTTGATAACTTAATTCTAGGCGATCAACTAACCAACCATTAGATCAAGAAAAAGCAGAAGGACATTCGAAGTCTCGAAATCTTTCTAAGAAGGATACCAAGAGAAGTGCGTTATCATGGTCTTCCGGGTAAGACATGTATCCGTTAGTGTATCCATGTTTTCTCATGGGTAATAATATATTTCTTCTTGTTTGAACACGTTTATCATGAATGTCACAACAATAATTTAAATAAAGCACTATCAACTGAACAAAGTCAACAGAACCAAGAAAAACAACAGGAACAAACGAGTTTTAAAGATATTTCTTGGTCTCATTCTAACCATGAATATTTATGCAAAAAGCTACAGAAACATGCTCAGTACAAAGTATCACAGCGGGCCCACAAACAGATCTACCATGTACAATGAAATCAAGGACACCATACATCAGTCATATATGACCTTTAAAGAATAAACTGGTTCATTCTTATGTGGAAACAAACGAAGCACAGATGCCTGCATTTTAATTTGCGTGTTACAGTTTATACTCCTTTTAATTAAACCCGCAAATTGTATATGAATCATTTATACTTACATGTTAATTCATAGGACCAGGTGATGTTTTAGCTAAACTAATGGTGTATTGCTTTCTAATATCACTTATGCGTTTTCATCGGTTTGAATAGTACCTCAAAAGAGAGTATTTTCAACGCTATGCTGTTGCCTAACAAAATATGTTTGTACGCCATATATTGAGAAGCATCAGCCCCCTTACGAAAAAATACATTATCATTCAAAACAGCCCGCGCAAGCTGTAATGTTATTCTTGATAACTTAATTATAGGCGACCAACATACCATGTCACAGATGAAGAAGAAGAAGGATGGGGACGTTCGGAGATTCGAGTTTCTCTTCAGAGAGACGACGAGAGAGACGCATTTTCATGGCCTTCTAGGTAAGACATGTATTCGTTAGTGTTATTATGTTATTCAGGGGTAATTATTTTCTCTTCTTGTTTGCAATAATTTATCATGAATGTTAAATCAGGTAAAGTAACATTATTGTGCTTATAAAATTTGACATTCTACTTGTCGATTGTTGTTTGTTCACTAATATGGAATACTATTCCCTTGTTATCATCTTGTATGCGTTGCGAAAATGAAGTCGGCATTTGAATATCCGACTTACTGCCAAAATAATAGACTTTGGCAGACTAAGGGACAGTTCTTTGACATATTTTAACCATGAAACCAATGGCACTATACATCGGTCATATTTGTTCTTTCAGCAAAAGACTGGTACAATCCAAAGTTAAACCGAAGGCTGAATTTCGATTGGCGAGTAACAGGTAATATTTCTTTTGATTAGACCTGCCAATGTTATATGAATCATGTATACTAACATGATATGTTAAAGGCCCAGGTGATGTTCTAAATTATAAAATGGCATAATTCTTCTTATATCAATTATGACTACGTTTCCATCTGCTTGGATAGTACCTCAAAATAGGGAATATTCAACGTTATGTTGTTGAGCTTGAAAAAATTGAAGCATTTTCATATTCATCTAACAATAACCATCGACAAGTCAAAATGAACATTTATATGTTAAAAATAATAAAAAAAAACTATCAAGAAGCGGCATAGGTTTGTTATAAAATGTCTATTTTATATATCTATTAACATTTTAAGATCAATTTAATATTAAAAGCATTTTTGAGTTGTTGTAAGAACAAAAATTAGATAATGTTTACACAATAAGTATCAATAAAAATTTGTATCGTGTTTAAACATCATTAACAGTTGTAGTGTCCGTGACGCATCATTTGCATTCCATTTCTTACACTATTAATCAATTCATATAATAATGAACAATTCTTTCTGGGTTGGAAGAACCTCTTGGAATTTATCTAGCTAAAATATTGAGATAGTTCTGTTTTTGTAATACATTGAGAGCTATTTTCCAGAGTAAGCGGTTTTAGATATATTAAATGAACAAAAAAATAATAAAACAGTAAATGTTCATCATTTTAATTGTATAATGATAAAACAGATAAATATCACGGATTCTACCAAAAGCCATATCTACAAAACTTTAACAGGTGTCAGACTTCAATCATTTTTAATATAAAAAAGGGAATAAAGTTAATAACTTCGAATGTAAATTTAATACCAGGGGCCGTTTTCAATAAGCATCTTAGTGAATATTTTCAACTTTGTGAGAATTTCGTAACTTTTGACCACGATTATTTTAAGTACCCGCTACTTTTCATCAGATTTATTCATATGCATATATTGTTTAGACCATTTTCTTGCTTATTTTCATATTTTTGGTGTACAAATATTGTTCGTTTTCTTAAAATTCAAATTAGAAAAATGGCATTTTTTCACTTAGTTGAAAATTGTTACTAAGATGCTTATTGAATACGGCCCCTGAACAGAAGAGAAAATTTACTTTGACTACAGGATAAACAGGTCATCATGAGCATTGGAAAAATACTGTGAAAATGGCGTCCATCAGTTCGTTAGCAAAAACGATTTGCGGTTTTTCTTCCGGGAATGTTCAAAAGAACAACTTAATTTGGTTTTAAGGATATTTCCTCGATTCGAATGATGTCAAATCATTCTTGCTCCATGACATAATTTTATTGTTTCTGCTAGTAATCAAGATAGAGTGAACGTCCGTTCATGACCAATGTGTAGTAAATAACTACGCACGTCGGTCCAAAAATGCAAAGCAGTTGTAACACAATCTCTGAATATTTCTTTTCCTTGTGAACGGGATGAGAGAAATGCGTGGACGAGAGGTGTATCCACACCCTAGTTTAGGATAGTATACGAAACGAAGTTCACTTGCTATCGGGATACGAGTTCCACTCTGACCCGTGGGTGGTATTCAGAATCACTATGTGAAAAACGCAGCGTCGCATGACAACAAAGAATACTCAAATGAAGTTTAAAGTTATTAAATCGTTCAACCGTCTTTTATGAATTTCAGAACCAAGGCAAAAAATACAATAGTAACTGCAGCCATAGACTTTGGAACTACTTACACTGGATATGCATTTTCGTTCAAACACGAGTTTAAAAAAGACCCTTTAAAGGTTAGTACTGTACCTTTATTTGTTTAGCTTTGTTTGTGTATGAGATAAATGCATTTCATTATCTTATCACGATTATTGAAACAAACAGTAGCGCAGTGTTCGCATGATGTTAAATCGATACGTCATAAATTCTATTTGAATAGGCCAACTTACTGTTCAATTTTCAAAAAGCATTTTCAGACATAAGTCCTATATAGATGTGAACATATTATAATCCATATGCATGCTGTATTTACTGAAGATATTTTGCAAGTTGCTAAAGACAATAGTTGAAAGACAAATTTATGTAAGTGTAAAAGTGTCTAGGGATGCAAACGAATATTCGAATATTCAAATATTCGATCAAACGTTTGGTATTCGAATGTCAAAATCGGTATTCGAATATTCGGAAAAAAATGTTGATTAAATAGAATAAAAAAACATTTTGCCTATATCTCTGTTGTTGTGTATAAAGGTCGTAGGTCTTGCTTTTACAACATAGGCCCATACTGCCAGAGGTGTGAATGTGATGACAGGACACTATACACGCACCATATGTCATTTAGTGTCATATCATCCAGTACTATAAAAAGTACCCGTAATTTTACAATAACTGACTATTAGACAAGTGACATCAAATATTTCAATTATTTTCGGTAAATTTAAAGTCCTTTGCCAATTAAGGATTTAAGAAATCGGCCTTCACACCTACATGTATGCGTTGTCTTGGTTGCAAATTAAGCTGTGCAACATTGCTGAAATCGCCGTGATGGTATGAATGGCATGTGCTACTATAATAAAGTAACATGTATCGGCTTTAAACTGTTTCCATTTTCGATACAATGTTCGTGCTTTGAAAAGTAACTGTATAGTATCGCGTTTTCCTCTATTGTTTTGCCGTATAACGTAAGATTGTCTTCAAATTTTATGTTATGTTATATATTAAAAAAATTGCCTGTGGCTTGCTGTTTTTACTCGCATTGTTCCATTTTACAAATACCTTATATCCATTTATCAGTTGTCTTTCCCTTACAGATAAACGCGAATGAGTGGAGAAACGTTGATCAGGGGCAAATGAAATGTAAAACGCCAACATGTCTTTTGCTCAATGCAGATAGAAGCTTGAATTCGTTCGGACATGAAGCTAAACTTCAATACAAAGAAATTTGTCTTGATAAGAAAGAAGACAAGTATTACTTTTTCTGGAACTTCAAGATGACACTTCATCAACAGAAGGTAGGACTGCTATCCAGTCTTCTGTTTTGTTTCCTTACGGGCTATGAGTCGCCAAGGTAGGAATTTTGGGATTCCTAGAGGTATTCGGTTTCAACTTAGATCATAAAAACAAGCTCTCGCGTAATAAAGTGTGCCAATGTTTTTTTCTTTCTATCTTAAGGAAATCAAAGGTGACTTCAATATAAAGGCACAAAACGGGCACAGTATCGATGCACTTACGGTGTTCAGTAGGTGTATAGAGTACCTGAAGAATCATATGATGGAAATTCTGACAGGTTCTGTAGCGAAACTTAATATCTCAGACGTCACCTGGGTTGTAACAGTACCGGCGATATGGAATGAGTCTGCAAAAAAGTTCATGCGATTAGCAGCTGAGAAGGTTTGTTGTACACATATTGATATAAATTAAGAAAAATTTCAATCCAATTAGCAAAAAACATACAATGTCTTAATTTTTTATTGCTATTTTCAGTTGACAGTAATGATAAAACGCCTCAATGCAAGTTGTACAAAGTAGACACAACATAATCAAATAAAAGGCAAAAAATCCAACATTCAAAAACAAAATAGTTTGCGGTAAGATCTTAGCCGCTAAAATAACGGTGCAGAAATAGTTTAAATATCAATATTGATATTCAGTTGTGTAAATAATGTATGCTAAGTCTAAAACAATGGAAATGTATGGGGCATTTCAGGCAGGACTTCCTAAGAATCACATCGAAATTGCACTCGAACCAGAAGCAGCGTCTTTATATTGCCGACAATTACCTATTGCAAAAGACCCAGAAACGGAGAATGGTGTTTCCAAACTTCCTGTTGAATCACAGTATATGATCCTGGACTGTGGCGGTAATAAATTGCTCGTTTTTTTTTGCGAAAACTACTATTAACTGATATAATCCACTCTCGCTTATGCGTCTTGGTTACAACCTAGTACTGGTGTCTGTTAAGAAATACAAAGAGAGCATGTCATTTGTGCATTTCACAGGTGTATGTATTGGATGAGTATATTTATACCACATACATATTTTGGGATTGTGTTTTCTAAAAACGTATTTTATCTTATTGGAGTATTCACTATAAACTTCAAACCTTTAAGTGTTCTTGTACACATGAAAAATGCCTTGAATGGTGGAAAATTGTTCTCTTGTTTTACCAAACTTTGTTACTGTACTTCAAACTTCATCTTGAATTATGTTTCATGCCTCGAGCCCCTTTCAAAGAAGAGGGTGTATATTGCTTGCACATGTAGGTCGGTCGGTCTGTAGACCAAAGTTACTTGACAATGCATTGACCTATGCTCCTAAAGCTTGACTTGGAGGTTGGGCGTGACTAGGAGTTGATCCATAACGATTTTGAGGTCATAATTTCTAATTAATTGCAAGAAAATGCCATTCAAATTTACGTCATATGTACCATTTCCCTGCTGCCATGAGGATACATGTTTATCTGCAAACAGCATTCATTATCTCAAAGTGATTAAGGACTGTACCTATTATCCTCAAACTATGAATGAGCATAGGTCATAATCATAAGCATCCGATATGGAATGAATTATAAGCTGACATTTCGGTCTTATTTTATTTTATTGAAGTGTCTTGACAACATTACGCTCAGGTGGCATAACGTTTGAAAACATAATATTTTGAAAAGCAAACGAAAGACGCTAAGAACTCATCTTTTTAAATATGATTTTTGTGCTTTGATGTTTACTTTTCGTATGACACACAAAAAACTCTTAGAAAAAATATATCACAAACAAAACAATATAGTACGAAGACTGAAATGAATTAAAAAGTCAATAAAAGTCTTAACATGATTTGGTTGCAGGAGGAACGGTAGATGTTACAGTACATGAAGTTTTGTCCAACGGTAGGCTCAAGGAACTTTATGCTGCAACAGGAGGGAAATGGGGCGGTATGGTTGTCGACAAGAAATTCTTGAGCTTTATTGCCGAACTAGTTGGCGACCAGGTTTTTGAATCATTTGTAAAAGATAACAAAGACGACTACTTCGATCTTCTTGACGACTTTGAAACCAAGAAAAGAGTAGCTGGTCCGAGTTCTTCGTCAACTATAACGATTAAAATTCCAACCACTTTGCAAGAGCAACTTCGAAGGTTTTCCAATCGCGATCATGGGAAAAAAGATGTCGATGCGCGGGATAAAACCAAGGTGAGGTTTATGGGAGATAAACTGCGCATAGATGCGAAACAGTTTAACTCGTTCTTCGACGAAGCAGTAGGTGACATTGTAGCGCACGTTCATGACTTACTAGAGTCACTGTCTTATATAAACATCAAAACAATTATCATGGTTGGAGGGTTTTCTGAGTCGCCTGTTCTGCAAAATGCAATTCGAGCTGCATTTGGTCGGGACAGGGAAATTATAATACCACAAGACGCAAGCCTTTGTGTTATGAAAGGAGCTGTGCTTTTTGGACATCAGCCATCAATCATAGCCGAGCGAAAGGCGCGTTTTACGTTTGGGTTTGCTATGGTTAAACATTTTAATAGATTTAAGCATCCAGAGGAAAAGAAAATCGAAATCGATGGAGAGGCACTTTGCAATGATCTGTTTGACAAGCATATTGAAATTGGAGCAGCTGTGAAGTACGGAGAAACACAGGCAGAAAAATTATACTTTCCTATGTCGCCCAACGATACTGTGTTTCCCGTTGCCCTTTTTCGCTCTACCGATCCGAATCCAAAATTTGTTGATGAAAGAAGCTGTGACTGTGTTGGATATTTCTTAGCGAAACGCCCTACTGAGAGCATAGGTTCCATTAACCAGATCAGAATTCGGTTGATACTAGGAAATTCCGACATCAGCGTGGAAACCGTGAAATGTGACGGGTCCGTTGAGAAAAGCGATTTCAAGATAAATGAAACTTAAATAAAATTATTCGTTCGAACGCATAGGGCATTACGATATGCTTTTCGATATACATAATTTAAGTATGTTTTGTTTTAGGACGGAAAGATAATGTTTACTTATAGACTGGTACATGTGTTAACTGCTTGTAGTTAATATGTTATAGGAACATCATGTTCAATATATTTAAATTCCCATGTGTATATTATCGATCTAGAAAGACTGTGTTAATATTGTATGAGCAAGGAGTGGTTTTGCTTGCAGTGTTTAGTAGAGCACTCTGATGGTGAACAACATTAAAAATATCAGCTATTCTTTAACAACAATTTATCAGCAGCAAAAGACGTCACAATGTTTATATCATGATGGATAAATATTTAATATATATAGCATATAATGATAAATCACATATTGTTTTAGAGCGGTATTAACGCAAGACGGCACGCTTGCACATTTTCAAGAAACGCTAGCATGCTGTATGGATTTTCTCGCGCACGTTCGAACAGCATAATTGTTTATTAAACGAAACTAATTAATAAACAAAATTAAACATTTTGAAGTTTAAATTTGTAGTTTTAACTCTACAAAGCGCTATTATTTTAAAAGGTTATACTTGTTTAACAAGATAGGAAATAGTACGTTTATTACCAACTTTCCATCTTTATTATGCATGAATAAATTCTTAAAGAGTGATCCATCCGTACATCCAAAGCATACAAAATGTGGTACTACAAAGTCAAGGTGAATACGACATTGTCAACGCCAATTGGAATCAAGTAATATAATCGTTGCTAAGCCAGTTTCAAGATAAGTGTCAATTCTTGATAATGAAGTACGCCAATGAACATTGTAACAAAGTTTGGTAAATATTGGATAAAAAATGCTTAAGCTAAAGATATAAAAATACCAATTCAGAGATATGGCTGTTGATCGAATCTGTTCGGAATATTCTGCTTCGTAACATTGGTATCCAATGTTTTCAAAGTAAATAAAAACAACCTTCATTTAAAGAGCAGCCGATTGGATTTGGTCAAAGTTTGACAATTCATGTGTCACTACTACTGAGTTATTACGATTTAGATGTTGATCGAACACAGTCGAGATATTAAATCAATCAACAGGTTGATTTAGTTGGATACAAAACCCTTATATTAGTTGCTGACTTAGGGAATATTGACAAATATAAGGGCCATAATCACAAGTGAAAATAGATGAATCTGAATGTAAACCGGACTCAATCGTGAGTCATATATTATGCTTTAAACAGTGTGACCAAGTTTGGTAATGGTTGAATAAGTAATGGCCAAGTTACAGAGCGGACATACAAGCTCAACGCCGCGAACGAACGAGGATCACGTTGATGGCAACATAGTTGAAATATATCTGCCATGATCAGCAGACAGAATAAAACAAAAAAAAATATAAACTTAAAATGGGTGCAGATATTCAGCAAGTTATATTGAAATACAAATTAATCTTTTCGAAGTGTCAGTTATACATGAATGAGATGTCCAGTGCTTAGTCTACCGAATCTAGTGTTATGCCCAACCTATGGGAGCATAAAGAGGTGCCCTTTTCCGTCCGTGCGTCCGTCCGTGGTTCCGTCGGTAAGTAATGTTATTCAAAACTCCAAACCTATTTGACCTTGAGTCTTGGAAGCTGAGAGTAAAGTTGGTGAGGTGATGAAGTTGTGCACCTGCTGGGCTTTCGTTTGCAGCTGTACGTAGTATTGCGATGGTTATGGCCCGTCAATTACCAACAATTGGCATTTTCGAGTTTGTGTCATTTAGACAGTGTATCATATCTTTGACACTAACGAGTTTAAACGTTTTTAAAAATATATATAGCCAAACTCTCGTTTAAAATACTAACACAGTGTCAACAAGTTGTGATATTTTTTTACTTTGATTATACTCCCTGTGGCCTTGTTGTGTGTGAACAGGGTTTCGGAAGATCCTGTGTGACTGCTTATGGTCGATAGTGTTACGGCTTTCGGTTATCTTTCGGTCGATAGTGTTACAGCTTTTGATCGATAGTGTGACAGCTTTAGGTCGATAGTGTTACAGCCTTCGGTCGATAGTGTTACGGCTTTCGGTCGATAGTGTTACAGTTTTTGATTAATAGTGTTACAGCTTTCGGTCGATAGTGTTACAGCTTTTGATCGATAGTGTTACAGCTTTCGGTCGATAGTGTTACAGCTTTTGATCGATAGTGTTACAGCTTCTAGTCGATAGTGATACGATTTTCTGTCGATAGTGTTACGGCTTTCGGTCGATAGAGTTACAGCTTTCGGCCGATAGTGTTACAGCTTTCGGTCGATAGTGTTACAGCTTTCGGTCGATAGTATTGCAGCTTTCGTCGATAATGTTACGGCTTTCGGACGATAGTGTCACAGCCTTCGGTCGATAGTGTTACAGCTTTCGGTCGAAAGTGTCACGGCTTTCGGTCGATAGTATTGCAGCTTTCGTCAATAATGTTACGGCTTTCGAACGATAGTGTCACAGCTTTCGGTCGATAGTGTTACAGCTTTCGGTCGATAGAGTTACAGCTTTCGCCCGATTGTGTTACAGCTTTCGGTCGATAGTGTTACAGCTTTCGGTCGAAAGTGTCACGGCTTTCGGTCGATAGTGTTACGGCTTTCGGCTGATAGTGTTACAACTTTCGTTCGATAGTGTTACAGCTTTCGGTCGATAGTGGTAGGGCTTTCGGTCAATAGTGTCACGGGTATTAGAATATAATGATAGGGCTTTCTTTCGATAGTGTCACGGGTTTTGTTAGATAACATTAAAGTTTTTTGTAAAAAGTGTTACGAATTCTGGAAAATAGTGGTACGGATTTCGGTAGATTGGGTTTGGGCAGTCGAAAGAGTAACGAGTTTTGGAAGATACTTATGCGGGTTTTGGTAGATAGTGTTATGGTTTTCGGTCGATAGTGTTACACGTTTTGGAAGATAGTGGTATGGGTTTTGGTAGATAGTGTTAGGGCTTTCGGTCGAGAATGTCACGTGTTTTGGAAGATAGTGGTACGGGTTTTGGTAGATAGTGTTAAGTGTTTAAGTCGATAGACTTACGGGTTTTGGTAGAAAGTGCTACGGGTTTTGGTCGATAATGTTACGACAGGTGACGGCTTTGGCTAGATAGTGTTACGGATTTAGATTGACGGCTTTGGGCTTTAGTGTTACTGCTTTCCGTCGATAGTGTTACGGGTCTGTCGATAAATTTACGGATTTTGGTCAATAGTGATACCGGTTTCGGACAAGTTGTGATAGATTTTCTACCAGAGAGTGTTTCAATGATGTGAGATAATCTAAGAAGAAAACAACAAAGTAAAAGTAGCTTAAAATAACTCAAAGTGTTCAAATTCATTTTGGAGATTCATATCGAAACACGAACATTTTTTTCAGATTGAATCCTTATCGATCAATTTGCAAGCCAAAAACAAATGCATATATTAAAGAATTATTTATTTTTAACAATTTAAGTACATATATTTGTTATTGCACGTGTCCATATTGGTTGTAAATATCAAATGCCTTGAATAGGCCAAAAACAATCTTTTTTCTGGTCACCCGACCGACCGTACTTTTTTTTGCCCCAAAATCGATTTTTGTAGATCCGAGTCCCGGGAGAACGGTACTTGAAACGAAAAATAAACCATGCTATCCGACAAGGATATCTAAACAGGGCTTCCAATTGACCCTACCTCTCATGAGATATCGTCAATGATGTTTGCAAGTAAGTGTCACCTTTGACCCGAGAGAATTTCAGTGCAAGAGTCGTTAGTCCTGAAACTGAAGACCAATGGGGCCGCAAACCATGTGCTGAATGTTTGTTTATTCAATTAGAGTGTCTTTAAAGTAAACACATGTCAACAGCAATTAACGCCCGAAGTGACAAGTGATCAACCATGTCCATTAACAGCAGTCAAATTCAATGTCGTGAATAACTCCGCCATTATGTAAATGGATACGGCAGTTTTAGCTAACTACTAAGAACAATGTTTCTATATCAACAATTGAAATGTTATTTAATTAAATTTCACCTTTAGCTAAAAATAAAAGATAATTCTTGGAAGTTTGTAAATGCGTAAAAAATAATCAATTAACGTCTACCAAATCAAGTCAAGTTTCCTTTATTTCACTCATTCCAATACAAACATGGATAAATGAACTAATATCAAATGATAAATGTCACAAAGGCAAACGAGTGAAATAGGTACATTTAAAGATTTGTTTTCTTATTTTACAAACGTTTGACAATGAATATTATATAAAGTAAATTACATCAATCTGGTTAAGTTTTTGTCACATACATTAGTGGATAAATAAATAAATGAAGAGTCAATAAAATATCGTAGCAATTAGAAACAAAATGGTTCAAATTCTGTATATGTCAACAGGCATGTCCTACAATTAAAATGATTTCAATAAAATTACTTTAACAAACAGTATTAAGTTAAACATCTGTATTTTATTCCGGGTATTTATAAGTTTCTCTAGTTTGTAAATATTTAGGTGTCTGTAAAAGTAGGGTTTACTTTCCTCTCCTGCGCATGCACCAGGTCCAAAAAGCGCGGGAAACGGGTGCCTTTACGTTTAATTCCTGTCAATTATAATGAAAGTGATAGGAGAACTATTTGACGTAAATCCTGGTATATCTACATTCAAGTTCTATTACATAACATGTTGATTGCTCTGCTATTTTTATTAAGAAACAATAAAGGGATATTGGCAATAGGAACGCTGAATGTTTTTGTTTACTTCCGGAAGAATCCTCAAGTGAAAATGAAACTAAAAGTAAAAGCGAGAAAAATGTCAACGCGTATTAGATTTTGACAAGGATGCATCGGATTACATAACAAATAATACATGCATCCTTTTTAACTCAACACTTACCGGTACAACTTCGATAACATTGAAATATATCGCCAGTCTTCGTAACAGATCGCTACGAACATCTAACATATTTCGGGGTATAGTGGTGTGTAACCTGAAGCACGTTCCGTTTTGAAAAGTTGAAGAGAAAATTTATTAAATTTGGCAGTTCTACTTTGCAGAATTTGATGCAAACTGGCAGAGTGATAAACTACAGGGAAGATATTGTCAAGAACGTGTGTATTCGCTACATGAGTGTATAATTCGTGCCATAGAAGTGATTTTGTGGTTCGTGTCGTTCAGCGCGAGTAGAAACTTGCCCTCGCACCGGTTAAATTTACAAAGTCACCTATTTCCGTGGGTAGGAAAAAGCTTGGTTTCACCGAAATTAAGTCGTAAAATTGCAACGGAGTGCTATGAGAGAGTAATAGTGCCTGATCATTCTGTTTTGTCTTGGAACATTGACGTTGAACATAATTTTATTTTACATGAAACACATGAAAATGATGGTACCTTTTCTTTTGATAAATTTGATCTTTGTAACATTGATAGTTCGTTTATGTCTGATACCAATACTTTGTCAAATATAAATTATGCTATCGATAAATTAAAACAGGGTTTGCAAACCCAGAATGATATTGACATTCCATATAGATCTGTACATTTTAGTTCAAGCAGGAACATGAAGAGGTTCCGTAATGGTAAACCGTGGTGGAATGAGCGGCCATCTGAATTATGGTACAATGTGTGTGATAATGAGAAGTGTTGGTTAGCCTGTCCAGACAGAAATGGTAAACTTCGATTGAAATCTGTTTATGTTCAGAGCCGTTAAATATTTGATAGAGAAGTTCAGCGGTCGAAACGTATGTATTGGTTTTCAATGCAACAAGAACTTTTAAATGACTGCAATGTAGACCAAAGTCGTTTCTGGAAATCTATTGGTAAAGTGAGTGTCGGCCACTCGAAGCATAAGCAGATTCCAATGGAAGTGGTGTTGGGCAATGGCAACATTTCCAATCATTTGCCAGATGTATTAGATAAATTGAAGTCAGATTATAGCTCTTTGTTTAATAACTCAAGGTTTACTGAAACCCCAACGGTAGTTAACGATTGCAATAGTATAAATGTAATGGAGGTTAAGAAAGCAGTTCATAATGCGAAATCCGGTCAATCTTGTGGTATATATCAACTTCCTGCAGAAATTATTAAAAATGACACTTCGGTTATGTTTTTACATGTTTTATTTAATATCTGTTATAATAAGGGAATTGTTCCGTCTATTTGGAGTAAATTGATTATAAATCCAATCCCAAAGTCTTCAGCCACTGATCCAAGAGATCCTATTTCTTACAGAGGCATTGCACTAGCTTCCGTCATATACAAGCTGTATTGTAATATTTTAAATACACGCCTCAGTGGTTGGGTGTAGTCGAATAATCTGCTTGTTGATGAACAAAACGGCTTTCGGAAACATAGGAGCACCACTGACCATATTTTATCTTTAACCTTTCTCATTGATACTAGGAGAAAAAATAAATTAAGTACATTCTGCTCCTTTATTGACTTTCGTAAAGCGTACGATTTTATCAACAGAGATAAACTTTGGACTCGGCTTAGCGACTGTGGCGTGTCAGGTAAAATGATGATAGCTATTAAGTCAATTTATTCATCTATTCTTTCTTGTGTAAGAATTAACGGTTATAAAACTGATTGGTTAGAGACACACTGCGGTCTCCGTCAAGGTTGTATTTTGTCACCACTGTTGTTTAACATGTACATCAATGATCTTGCTATATATTTGAAATCATTTGGTAAAGGTGTAACACTCGACAACGAATGTATATGTATTATGTTATACGCAGATGATATTGTTTTGTTAACTGAAAATTCAGCTGATTTGCAGTTTTTATTAAGTGCCTTATATGACTGGTGTTGTATGAATGACATGGAGATTGACTGTAGTAAAAGCAGTGTTGTTCATTTTAGACCAAAGGCTCATGAAAGAACAAGTACAATTTTCAAATGTGGTCAAAATACTATTGGTGTTGTTGAGAGATACACATATCTTGGTTTAGTTTTGCATGAGTTCTTAGACTGGAATATTACTGCCAAGGCAGTAGCTCAGAGTGCAAGCCGGGCATTGGGCCTGGTTATTGCCAAGTGCAAGTTAATTGTGGGGGTTTCATTTGATGTCTACACTAAGCTTTTTGATTCTGTTGTGTGGCCTGTTATTAATTATGGGATAGCTATATATGGTAATAAGTCCTTTTTCTGTATAAATGCTGTATTTAACAGAGCCATGCGGTTTTTCCTTGGTGTGGGTAAATATACTACCAATGCTGCAGTTATAGGGGAAATGGGGTGGTTGCCATTAGAAGTCCGACAGTGGAAATCTATATGTACCTACTGATCGCGCCTTTCCAACCTTGGTTTGTCACGGCTCAATAAACGTATTGCACTCTGGGCTGGTGTGAAGGGGAGTAACTCATGCGTTTACTGGTTTTATTTGGTTGAGCAGAAACTGTGTTCTCTGAACCTGGATTTATTGCAGTATTGAAACCGTGTTACCTAAACATGCTATTTTAAGTAAAGTAGAGGAGTTGTTGCTGCATCAGTTTACGCAGGGCTGGTTGGCTCAGATTAATAGTACAGTTGGTACATCAGGTAGAGGGCGCAACAAATTGCGTACATACTGTTTGTTGAAATCTGAATTTGGTACAAAACAGTATTGTAAAATAATCATGCCGCTGCAGCATAGATCGGCACTGCGTAAATTTAGATGTGGTGTAGCTCCTCTACGAATTGAAACTGGCAGATATGAAAACTTACTGGTTGAAGCTAGAAAATGCCCTTTTTGTGATACTGTAGAAAACGAGTCCCATGTTATCCTTGATTGTAGAGCATATGATGATTACCGTGTTACATTGTTTGCTAAGTCCGTTGAAACTGATAACTTATTTCTAACTATGAGTAATACTGAAAAGTTAAAATTTATACGTTCATGTATATACTTTTAAGTATGAAGATGTTTACTTATTGCACCTTGTATAGGTCACACAAATGATTGGCTCCTTGTTATTAGATGAACCTCCTATATAATGGTCGGTAAATCCAATTTCACCTGCTTGTTTTAGTGTTTCTGGGAGCTTTTGTCAGTATTAAGTCGGTTGTTTCACTTTTTTCTATGGGCCTTTAAAGCAAATATTATGCTCATTGATGGAAGAAAATTGTTTGTGTGGCATATTAGTGTTTAATTTGTAAGTACAGTTGTTGTTTTTTTACCAGTCAGTATCCGTCACATATTTTATAACAAGTCAGTATTTTATTTTGTTTTAATACGTTCTGTGTATTTGTCAAATAGTCTCCTGTAATTCTGTATAGAATGGCCATATAATTATTTGTTTTATGTGTTGCATGTAACTTTTAGTATGTATATGGACGAGACTCTAATAAAGATATAAACTAAACTATTTCGGTGGCCGTACTAGTACAGGATGTTGCTATTTTTAGTAAGGAAAGGTATTTCCTATTTATAGGTTCTACACCGTAGTATTTTAAACTAGATGATTGATATTGTTATATATTAAATAAATAAAATTGGATATTTTTACAACAAACAAGTCTTAAGTCATTTGATCCTACTCAAGGGAGCTTATAGCACTGTGCTAATGCTTGCAGACAATACATTCAACATTCCGATCCAAAGGTTTATTAAAACAAAAAACCCTGCCTACCGACCCTTAGGATTTTGAGGCCCGTGACCAGAAACAAGAACTTTTTTTTTTGGCCATACCGTTTTCACTGCTGTTCTTATAAATCAGGGTGAGTAAGCACGTGACTTCAACGGTGTTCTCACATGAGTCACCACGGGTCATAACCGATGTAAGCAAACAAAAAAGTAACATTAATTCCTAAACAACTTTTTTGAGAGAAAATATATGAACATATTTCTATATGTTTTGCTTTTACAAGTGTGAATAATTTAGATTTGATTGTATTTTAACAATGCAATCCTTTGCAAAAATTTAAACTCGACGGGATTCTGTTGAACCATGCAACGCTGTGTGCGCCTTGAGTCTTTGTTTTGTATATATTTCTTAGTATTTAATAATATTTTAGAAGTCTGACATGTGTTATAATGTTACTTTTGTTCATTACTTTCATAAAACGAATTATTTGTAGATTTTTCAAGAAACGCTGTTGTTAACGTGAATTTTATATTTGCTGTTGTTTGATGAAAACACAATTAACGCATTTGCCATTGCCGGCGTTTACAAGTCAAAGAAAGCCTTTAACATGCACGATGCCTCCATTGCTACTTATGGTTTGCTTTAACACATGTTTAGGTGTTGTACAAGTTCATGAATTACCTATTTTATAGACAGTTGAATTGCATTTAAGCGTGTTTTACTTATGACCAAATATGTATACTGGTTTAAAATGATGTCATATTTAAAAGACGAGGAGGGTAGAGACCTTTCATGATTTTAATACCTATGGTAGACGTTGAGCTAAAATCTATAAATGGCTGTCATTTCCCTAGATTCAAGTAGTGTTTATTGTAAAAGTTACTAATTGTGTTCAGCATTGTTTAGTTTTTGCGATATAACAACGAATACCAAGACCAGAATAGGGCTATCCTGCAATCTTCATTTTCCATAGAAAAAATGACGGAAGAAAAAATACACTAATTTTCTTGCCTTATTTAAGCATTTAACTCGCAGTCGCAAACTGTAATGATGAACATGTATTGGAAAAACTTAATTAAATGCTATTGAACTTTCATTGGATATGGTGACGCACAGTGCCACCACATCGGTGTCAATGATGGAGATAGATACAACGCCCTACCCGACTCTTCACGGAACCACTGCACCACGTACGCAGCTGCCGCAGTATTCTGCACACACAACACCGTCATCCACACGCTTCAGCTGCAAGGTTATTCTCGTACACGACACACGCAGCTACCCGTGTTTACTTTTTTTGGTTAATATTCTGATCTTTTACATCATCAGTGTATACAGTATCTTTCACACTTTATTACTAATAACTTACAATTTCGGGTTTCATCTTTTATTTGATGTATGTTAAGATTGGTTATTTATAAGTGATCGTCAACTTCAGTAGTGTGACTCGTTTTTTCGTTACATCACTAGTGAACACAGTAAATTTCACATACTGTGACTTACATTGAATAATTTACAATAACCACCTAACGTACCAGTTCCTTTGGCGTTTCATCTTTTATTTGATTTGTATGTTAAGACTGATTGTCTATGATTGATCCTCGATATCCAATAAACAAATAGAATGTGCATTTGAATATGTAAATTCAGTCGAACCTCGATCGCTCGAACTCCTAAGGACCGGCGAAAATACCTCGAGCCTCGGAAAATTCGAGTTAAGCGGGAACGTTTACTTTCAGTTTAAAGAAATCGGTCCTGTACATCTAGTTCAAGCCAATGAGGATTTCGAGCCAAGCGATTTCGAGCCAACGGGTTTCGACTGTATATGTTAATATCGTTCATTAATATGTTAATGTTTTAATATCGATAATTAAATTACACAAATAAATGGAAATATGGGTATTTTTTAAACGAAATGAATATTTTAAATAAAACTCTCAATAACCATTTTGCGGCCTTTTGTTTTTATAGTGTTATGTAACTTAATTGTGTAGTAGTATATAGTCAGACATAAATATGACTTTAGGCATCTTACCCTCAACTAATTTGTCAATTCATAAACCATTGCCGATAATGCTACATGTTGATGCATACATTATTTTGGTATTATTTAAAAGGGTATTTTTTACTGATAAAAATGTAATTCGTTTCGTTTTTCAATGTCCAATGTCCAATGTTGTGCCAGCACAACATTCGTTTTTAAAATCTCCAATGTCCAATCTGTACCAGCAAGACATTCATGTTTGAATATCCAATGTTGTGCCAGCTCGACATTCGTTTTTGAATATCCAATGTCGTGCCAGCACGACTTTCGTTTTTGAATGTCCAAAGTCCAATGATGTGACAGCACGACTTTCGTTTTTGAATGTCCAATATCCAATGTTGTGCCAGCTCGACATTCGTTTTTGAATATCCAATGTCGTGCCAGCACGACTTTCGTTTTTGAATGTCCAATGTCCAATGATGTGACAGCACGACATTCGTTTTTGAATGTCCAATGTCATGCCAGTACGACATTCGTTTTTCAATGTCCAATATACAATGTCATGCCAGCACGACATTCGTTTTTTAATGTCCATTGTTGTGCCATAAATAAACAGAATTAAAACTGTCTATCAATGTTGCCAGTTGGTATTCCAAATGTTACCCATTACCCACTGTATGAAGCAATATATGTAAATCCATAGCTAATATCCATGCTGAAATAGTAACTAAATAAGCATTATTATGGTAACTGTTTAACTACTAACATACAGAGTATATACTTTGAAATGAAATTATATTAACAAAATAAATTCAATATGCAAAGGAAAGCCCAAGCAAAACTTTTAAGACCACCTCCATCGTGTTCATTGCATAGTTTAATAATCTTCAATTGACAGCAAATAAATAATGAAAATATTCAGAAAGGGACTCTCTTGGAAACACATGTTTCAAAACGTCTTTAAATTGAGTTATTATGTTCACTTACTTGTACAAATCACAATCAGCAACCGGCAATTACTGTCTCATTATGTTTTAGACAATACACTAATTCATTATAAACTATAATACAGTACACATTTCCAGAATTGAGAAGTAAGCATAAAAACTTGTTTAAGTCATCTTCGATATGTCACTAAAAGAATTAACATAAGATGTACTAAACACCACAATTGACATGTTTGCATATCTGACGCATCATTACCAATAATAAAAAGCAAACATCGAAATGAGAGGTGTGAAGTACAGAAAACCAAAAGGAATGGAACCTTGGTTTTAAAAAGAAAAGAGAGAATGAATTGAAGGAATGATAAGTCTTCATAGAAGAGTGCCCTTATGGACCACATAAGAATGTTGCAGCACGTCAAATATCCTCAAGAACTTTCTCACAAATTATATCAGAATATTGCCTATTCTAAACTTCTATGCATTGTATAAATAGAAAATAGAAAATTCTGGAACATTCTAAACAAATCCTGAAAAATACATTCTGAAAAACATGACTTAATGGATCTAGGTCACCTAGCAATGAAACTAAATGATTAAATAATGAAGTACACATTTAAATACATATAAATGTTACTTCTGTTGCTTTCGATAACATTTTTAGCTTAATTTGATCCACCGCGGGAGAGACTGCGTCTTCGCTGTTAATCGCGGCGATATATTCCGCGGTAGTTATCGCGGTGATGCAAGTCATCGCGTTCGTCTCTGCTACCGCGTACGAATTCCGAAAATATGCACGTGGCGAATCGCCGCGATGCGACTTACATTGTTGTTGTTTTTCTAACAAGGTGACAGTAGCGTGTTAATACTTTCACAGTTGGAAAGCATAATTGTTAGAAATCAAACTACGTTTCGAGTACGAACTAAGACTTTTAGATAACGGATCGAGTTTGTATTAGTTTAATAAAACTGACTAGAATTATATGTACAGGACGGGAACAAAGAAAACGGCTTTAGAAATTTTACATCCACATTAATTACCGTTATCAACAAAGTTGACCAAAACCAATTTAATCTTGACACCATACTCTTTCTAAACCTGAATAAGGCGACGCCTTCTTAAATTTATTTCCATGTTACACATTAAATTTGTTAAACAAAGAAAAACAACTTAGCTGTTCATTATTTTTTTTTTGTTCATTTACATTTAAAGGGTTTGGAATGTTTAACGAAATTCCCCTTTCAAATATATAAATATATGGGCCAAATTGACCACAGCGAAAATTATTTAGGCCCAAATGGCCATAGCCCACTTGACCCAAATGAATTTTGAAAAAAATGGTCCAATAATGTTGACCCGATTAAAGGCCAACTGGTCACCAAAGCCTCGGGGTTGAAAATAAGCAATCAATTATTGCACTGCAATCACTTATTGCAGCAGTTAAACAATACAATTTAGTTCAGCTCAGTAAATATGCAAATCAGTATCAAATATCAATTACAAGTATTCATTCTTTAGCAAATGTAAGTGAATTCCGTTACGGAAAAGCAATGTTCGGAAAGTATTTAAAATGGTTAATGATAAATTTGCTTAAGATTTGGACAGAAAGGTGCTGCCGAGCGCTAACCAATAGAAGTATGGCGTATTAAGTACAACAGGTATTGACGCGGTGCTCAACGTACAAAACCCTTTGAACAAAAGCAAGGTATCATAATAATTTACATATTCTGCTTATTTTTTCATATAGTCTATGGGAGCCTCGCTGGACTTGGATTCTTCGGGGTATTCGTCTGGCGATTTCTAATGGCCGTTGCGCACATTGAACTTTCTGCACTGGGTCGCCAGCTTCCCCGGTTTTACGTCATTCAATAGAGCGATGGTAATGGCATAACTGAAATATTCGAACAACACAACAGAAGAGAGCATCTATTTACACCGAAAAATGAATATATAATATGCGTTTCATGCAAATGTTTGTGTATAAAGCGTAAAGCTCGGCTGCCTTAAATATGTAGGGGGTAGGGTGGGTTTTTTAAATGACGATGAAATTAATTCCATACCTTTTAACACACCTTGTATTGGCGATGGCTTGATTCGAAAGAAAGCTTTACCACAAAGGATTAATACTTGTAAAGCGAGAATTTACTTGACCAATAGAACTTTAGAAGCCCAATAAACAACTCATGCGAATTGACCCTACGTTGACCTTCGGTTAATAACAACTAACATTTCATTTGTTGATAACCTCGGTTACTCGACATGAGTAACCGGAATTAAGTTACACTTCGCATCGCCGCGTATCGCGGTGGCTCGGCGCGGTGGAAGAATCGCCGCGTATGGTGAAAATTAGATAAAAAATATAACGTCCGCGGTAAGGAAAATCGCGGCAATGTGTTAAATGTGCAAAAAACGCGTGGTTGGTAGTGTATGATCTTTATGTTTTATAGACGTTTTGATAAAAAGAAACACCTGAAACTGTCCACAATGACAGATAAAAAAAATAGAAGGAGCGGCACTATGTGTCTCTAGCTGTCCTTTCTCTGACGAAATGGACTGTTTTCGGCAGTTCAGTATACCGTTTATCTAAAATTATCCTGATGAGAACTGTTTCTCAACTTTCTATTCTTGCTCCATTTATCAGTGAACTTGTGGGAATTAAAGCATCGCTTGCTGCCCTAATTCAAGCATTTCAGTGGAAAGAAGATTGTCGCACAATGTTAATTTTATGCTTATCTTTTCAAGGGGAGAACTTTCTCTTAGAAATCAAATGACACCCTTGTAATTGGAATACAATGTTAGTAATATGATTCATTCTAAGAATATATATAGGTTGTCATAGTCTATAATCGCTCGAAAAGCTTAAATACGTTGTTTTTTAACATGCAGAAATTGTCCAATACACATTATTTCAGGGACGTCACTGTGAATGACAAAGGCAAATAATAAGGAAGTGTTATCTGCTTCAATAAAATACATCCCTGCTAAGCGAAGGATAGGCCTACGCAATATGATAGTTCACTTTGTATTGAATTTTCATGATTGCATACACTTAACCAAAGTTCTAACGCATCACTTAGGATTTGATTAATTTGGCAAAGACGCACGATGTGTTTCAAATTTATTTTATTGTTTTCAAACGTACAATATCAACTTCACAGGCTGAAAAGGAAAAACATATACCATATGTGTTAAAAAGGAAATAAGCGATTAATTGAGGTGCACTCAAATTTTCAATGGGCGACGTTCACTAGATTACCGCCTTTTGAAAGCGCATTGTTCATAATTTCTGAATGCTAAATATAAATTATAAAATATGTGCTCTCTATAATTCGAATGAATATAGATCGGTGCGGCAATGGTTTATGAGTCTAATTCCTCGTGTCGCGACGAATATCGTGGAAACCTCCTTTTCTACTTCCTGTTTTAAAAAAATAAAACCTCCCTTGAAACCATGTTGAAATATCGTGTTACAATAATACAATGAAAACTAATAAAAATAATACAAGCTCACCAAAATACTTCCATTGTAAAATTCCATTTACTCTCTTTCGAAGTACCAAATATTGTTTTTCAATCTTAAGATAATTGCAACTTAAAGGTCTTGTTAAAGGAATGTTTTGCATGACAATCCCCTGCTGTGCATCTCCTTCTAATTGCACTGAGGTAAAAGTAGGGGACAATTTCCTGTGTATTTGTTTATTGGCTCACGGCCATTTAGGGTCCATTTCTATTATAAAACCTCCAAAACTTCACAGTAGGATATTTAGATCGAAGATCTGATAAGACAATTAAGCAATTAGATTAAGATCAATACACAGAGGTTGTTTCCTATACACGGTTTTGGGGTTTGTTTATTTTGGGGATGGGGGTGTCACTAGCAGAAGGATTAAACTAGGCCTTTCGGCGACATTATTCATTATTTCCTCACCGCTTGCATTTCTTACACCGTTTTAATAAACGCTATTAAAATACATTTTGAAAAATACAAGTAAAGGGAGCAAGTAAAAAATACCGCAATACGATTTGTATCGCTACAAGTATCATCGATTAAGTGTTTTGCGACAAGTTAAAAATAACTAATAGACAAGGAACTGAGTTTTTAAGTAAATAAATAAGACTTACAACTTTGGTTGAGTGTATAACTGAAGCTGTTTATGGTCTATCTACTGGTTCGTTGGCAACAATCAAAACATTTGAAAACAATAGTTTAAGCTTCCTCTTTCGATTTCAATACAGGTTTTAAATCAACAATTTTGGTGTAATATAATTCATTACTTGAAAACAAAATGGATAAAAAGTATCGTGATGATTTAAACAGGTAATTTAACTTGATTTATATTCTTATATCGTATTTATCCATGATTCCCAAGTGTTAGCCGCGTCAAACAATGTATACTCATTGTATTGTATTTAAAAGACATGTAGAAAACATATTTTGTCAAAATGTTAATTTATAGTTTGTACATGTCAGCAACCAAAACGCATTTCCAAATATATTCAGGCAACAAAATCATTTTATTGATATGATATTACAAAAATAAAATGTTTTAGCCTGTCACTTGCATACAAATCGGTCCAATAACAAAGTGCCGTGTAAATTTTAGTTTATTAGGATAATTCACCACGTAGTAGTCGCAGTAGTAGTAGTAGTGGTGGCGGTGGTGGTGGTGGTGGCGGTGGTGGTGGTAGTGGTGGTGGTGGTGGAAGTAGTAGTAGTGGTAGTGGTAGTGGTGGCAGTGGCAGTGGCAGTTACAATAACAGTGGTAGTGGTAGTGGTAGTAGAATTAGTTGTAGTAGTTACATGATTAGATCATGTTTGGTGACTGATCAACGTTTATGCACTTTTAAAAGCTTTTATGTTTTTCAATTGATATTGACGTATCAAAGTTATATTAACGTTACTGTGACTATAAACGTATTGAAACAAAATGAAAAGTTTTGTGAACCAGTTTTGGGGGACATTTCAATATTGGACACCAAGTGTGCCGATGTCAACAGGGAAAAACAGTTGTCCCCTATTTTACCTAGTTACTTAATAATTTTATGGTAATTTATCATGTTTTAATTAGCAAATTAAAGACTAGGTTATTGCCGTAGATGGAGAAAGTTAATATGGTGCGGCTGCAGAATTTATCTGGTTTGGCTCACAATGAATTCCTCCGCATTGCCAGATAAACCTCCTCCATCCACGACACTAACCTAGTATTCAATATATCTTCGGCATAATTTGCCAAATGAGCATCGGGAATGAAC
Source organism: Mya arenaria (assembly GCF_026914265.1). Classification (NCBI taxonomy): domain Eukaryota; kingdom Metazoa; phylum Mollusca; class Bivalvia; order Myida; family Myidae; genus Mya; species Mya arenaria. The sequence goes on along the minus strand of NC_069124.1, from coordinate 51,881,757 downwards.
ACAATCGATTCAATAGTTGAGATTCATTTCATCGAATCGTGTATTTTAAGGAAGCGTATGGTTAAACAAGCTACGAGAAAGTGCCCTGAGTCGGACGATGAAGAAACCTACGTCAGGCAGCCGGATTGGGCGAATCGGGAAAGGTAAGATATGACAATTCGGGGTAAATGGATAACAGTGATTCCAACATGGCTATTGAAAATTATACGAGATTAATATTAGAATATTAACACCTCAACTCCCATTACTAAATGAACTGTCGTTAGGCAATTTCCGATAAATGCAACATCATCGGATATGTTTGGATCGCGAATCATCGTATATTAATGTACATGTGAATAGAACAATTTCGATCTTGTTATTGTTTGCATTGCGTGAGCAGGCCACGAAAACGTAAGTCAACATATCTTTAGGAGTAAATTTATAATTAATGTATCGTTGTCATTAGCGTTTCAATTTTACATTAAAACGGAATTTCCTGCATTACTTTGACGTAATATTATAAACTGTTTCCGGTTACGGTCTAGTCGTTCTATTGACTGCATGGGTGAGAAAGAAGTACCGTAAGGTATTCTTTAATGAAATAAAAAGAAATAAACAATTGTGGACAGAAATAATAAACTATTGGTGTAAATATAAGTAATGAATTGCGTGATTGTTGTCATTATCGGGGATATGAACGCAGTTAGGCTTGTTTGGACATCACACACTTTAACCCATCCAATTACGCTTATATCCCGATAATGACATCAATCATGCAATTCATTCCTTAAATTAATACATTCGGCGAGCACTATTTGGCACCAGTGGTCGGTTACAGAAAACAATCGGACTTCAATATAATGAAAAGCACCACTAATTATCGTTCAAAAACTCATGCGCAAGCTGTAATGTTATTCTTGAGAACTTAATTCTAGGCCATCAACTTACCAAGGAGGTTCGGGGTTTCCAGTGATTCCTAAGAGAAATGACAAGGAGAGAAGTGCGTTTTTAATGCCTCCCAAGTAAGAACTTTATCTGTTAGTGTGTTCATGTTATCTCAGGAGTAATTATTGTCCCTTCTTTTCTTGAGAACATATACACTATATCATGAATGATACAAAACTGAATAAACATAAAAACGTGCGCAATTTGTTATGTTATTCTTGATAACTTAGTTCTAGGCGATCATCTTACCAACTCTTAGACCAAGAAGAAGCAGAAGGACCTATGGAGGCTCGAAGTCATCCTAAAAGTGATGCCAATAAGGGTGCGTTATCAAGGCCTTCCAGGTAAGACATGTATCCGTGAGTGTTATCACGTTTTCTCATGAGGAATTATTGCCTCTTCTTGTTTGAAAACATGTTTCATGAATGTCACAAAACATAGTTAAATCATGAATACGGAAAGCAACAGGAACAAGCAAATAGTTTATCCTAAGACTTCATGAATCAGAATCAGAATCAGAATGCATTTTATTTGGATTTAAACATGTAGTTTATCATCCATAAACATGTAACAATAATATGTACAGGTCAATAAATACAAACACAATACAACAAACGTGTTATGTTAAGCTATAATGGTATAATAAATACAGCAGTATACTGCATAAAGTTACTTTTAAGTATTGTTATTCACTTCGAAACTCAGTGAGCAAATTTAATAACAACAATAATAGTAATGATAATGATAATAATCGCAAGAATGAAGATATTAATGAAGTAACTCATCATAATCCGTTAAAACCAAAACATAAATTAATAAGACTTTGCTGGAGGGTAAATTAATAACTTTCAAAACAAATATCATATTTACTAAAAAGGTTCCATACACAGGTATGTATATTTACATTTAGACCAAAAGAAGGCATTTATTTCAAATAGAGCTAAAATAACGAGTGGAGAGCATTTTAATAAATATGACTTCGAGAAGGAAACATTTACAATACATAGAATGTTAAAACAATGACAATCTTAACCTTGTAATACATTATCTCTAATTATAATAGCACAACGTATATAAGTAATCATTTTATATAATACATCAGAGTTCTTGCATACAACAAGTTCAAGAAATTTGACCATATTTGGTCTTTGAATAACATGCGCCGGTAAATAGCGTTTACGGATAGTTTTATATTTTTGACAAACACACATAAAACGGAATTCATCTTCTATGTCCCCAGAATGACACACTTCACAACGTCTCTCATGTCTCTCTATACGATTGCGACCGTATCGTCCAGTTTCCACCCGTAGATTATGGCAAGATATCCTCATTTGTGTGAACAGTTTAAGCAAATGAGTAGGAATACTCGCACTTAGATATATTTCATATTCGAAGTCTCTTTTTATTTCCTTATAAACTGTTATTACAGAGTTTGAATGTAAATTACTTGTCCAGTCCTGGATAAAACAGTCTTTAATTCTTTGCTGGAACTCGTTTATAAATAGTTGTGTATTTATATGTGAGGCATTCTCCCAAACGTCACCAAAGCCGTATTTAAATAATGAGTTCTTAACATCAAATAACCAATTTTTCTTATTTGATTCTAAGTCCCGCAAAGACATCTCATATATACTTTTTACAATACAATTTTTGGTACATAATAGTTTTGCCCAATACTTGATGATACGTGTGTAACGGTTAATGAATAGTGGGTATCTTCCTAACTCCCCATATATTGCCGCATTGCTTGCTGATGGTTTAACACCCAAAATCCGTTTGCAAAATTTTAAGTGTAAACGTTCAATGTCCTTCGATTTAGTAAAACCCCAAACTTCAGAGGAGTAATTTAGTATTGCCGTTACAAAAGCATCAAACAATTGACATTTTGTTTTAGGGCTAAACGTAAGCTCTTTCAATTTATTGAGAAGCACATTCATTGCTTTTAATGCCTTTCCACATAGCAATTGTATATTTGAAGAAAAAGATCCATGACAATTTAACACAGTTCCCAGATAATTGAAATTATCAACGATCTCTAATAAACAATCGCCATATTTCCAGCTCTCGTTTGCATCATTATGGCTGTATGCTTATATCCTTTGATATTCTACTTGACGATTGTTTAGCTTTTTATGAACTTGTTTGCGTAGCTAGGATAAGTTCTTCTGTTTGAATATCTGACTAACTGTCAAAATAATAGACTTCCTGGAGCAGATTTAAAGAAAGTTATTGGTCTCATTTTAACCATCAAATCAATGACCATTTACGTCAGACATATTTATGCTTTAAGAATCTTTCAATCTGCGAGTAGCAGGTTATTCTTCTTATGATTTAACCTGCGAATGGTATATGAATCATGTATATTTACATGCTATTTTATACGACCAGGTGATGTTATAGCTTTCTTGTGTATTGCTTTCTAATATCAATTATGCGTTTTTATCGGCTTAGATAGTACCTGGAAAGAGAGTTTTTCAACGCTATGCTGTTGTGGCTAAAAAGGAGATATTTTCAAATAAAATATATATAGCTATTAATAACCATAGAAAAGCCAAAATGAACACTTATACCTTGAAAATAAAAATGTTTTTAAATTAAACTTAGATTGTTATTATCAATGAAATAATCATAATGTTAGAAAGAAAGTAGAGGTATAGGCTCGTGATTCGTTATTGATTTTTTATATTTGTTAATATATTAGCTCTTTAAGATAATTTTAATTTAAAAAATATCATGTTTTGAGTTAAAGATCATCTTTAACGTAACATTTCAGATGTTGTAGTAACGACGAGTATAGATAATGCATACACAATAAGTATATTGATGAATTGTCCATCTTGTTTAAACATAACAAACAGTTGAACTCCTAGACGCATCATTTGAATTCCATATTTTACAATGTCAACCAATTAATAAGGAACAATTCTTTCTAGGTTTAAAAAAATCTCTTCGAATATTTGTCTCGCTAAAATATTGAGATGTTTCCGTTTGGTATAACGTCACAACGCTGAATCAAAATATTGATGTAGTGTTCGTGACGCCGTAGTTTCCGTGACACAGCCAACAGTATCTACAATTAACTGTACTTCCTTTCATAAAAGTATGTTTTGATATTCGAGGTCTGGATGAAGTAGATAACAAAGGGTCTTTATAGGTATATTGTTCAATAGTATATCATAAAAATGGATCTTACAATGTCAGAAATATGAAAATTTAAGTTTTTCTCATAACAAAATATATCAGATAATGCAATAGCATGGTTTAAAATGCTCGAAATGATACACAAAACTCTAACATTTAAATGTTCATCATTTCAATTTTATAATGCTAGAAAAGAGAGGTATCACGGACTCTTTAAATGGCCATATCTGAAAAAAGCTGAATAGGTCTCAGACTAGACCACTTTCGATTATATAAAAGAGATAATGGTGCACAATTTCGTGTGTAAAATTAATACCGGAACAAGAAAAAAAATATATGCTATATTAATATTTAGTATAAATACATTCAGCTTGCATAATTTAGCACAAGCATACTTTATGGAAAATAATTCGGTTTACAAAACGAGCCTACAAGGTCGTGACAAACTCTCTATTTGTCTATAACAAAACATATTAGTAAGGAATCTATTAAGAAGCACCAATGCCCTGAACAAACAATATATAATCGTTTAAAATAGCTCAGTAGGTAGTGTTATTCTTGATAACGTAATTCTAGGCGACCAATTAACAAACTCACAGATGGAGAAGAAGGAGGAGGACGTTCGGAGTTTCGAATTTCTCCTTGGAGAGATGACGAGGGAGACGTGTTTTCATGGCCTTCAAGGTAAGACATGTATTCGTTAGTATGTTCATATTTTCTCTGGGGCAATTATTGGTTCTTCTTTTTACACATATACATATATAAACATATACACCATATCATGAATGTTATAAAACAGAATAACAAAAAAACGTGCGCAATTTGTTATGTTATTCTTGATAATTTAGTTCTCGGCGATCATCATGCCAACTCTTTGACGAAGAAGCAAAAGGACATATGGAGGCTCGAAGTCATCCTAAGAGAGATGCCAATAAGGGTGCGTTATCAAGGCCTTCCAGGTAAGACATGTATCCGTAAGTGTTATCACGTTTTCTCATGAGCAATTATTGCCTCTTCTTGTTTGAAAACATGTTTCATGAATGTCACAAAACATAGTTAAATCATGAATACGGAAAGCAACAGGAACAAGCAAATAGTTTATCCTAAGACTTCATGTTGTGTTCGCAACATCATTATGGCTGTATGCTTATATCCTTTGATATTCTACTTGACGATTGTTTAGCTTTTTATGAACTTGTTTGCGTAGCTAGGATAAGTTCTTCTGTTTGAATATCCGACTAACTGCCAAAATAATAGACTTCCTGGAGCAGATTTAAAGATAGTTATTGGTCTCATTTTAACCATCAAATCAATGACCATTTACGTCAGACATATTTATGCTTTAAGAATCTTTCAATCTGCGAGTAGCAGGTTATTCTTCTTATGATTTAACCTGCGAATGGTATATGAATCATGTATATTTACATGCTATTTTATACGACCAGGTGATGTTATAGCTTTCTTGTGTATTGCTTTCTAATATCAATTATGCGTTTTTATCGGCTTAGATAGTACCTGGAAAGAGAGTTTTTCAACGCTATGCTGTTGTGGCTAAAAAGGAGATATTTTCAAATAAAATATATATAGCTATTAATAACCATAGAAAAGCCAAAATGAACACTTATACCTTGAAAATAAAAATGTTTTTCAATTAAACTTAGATTGTTATTATCAATGGATTAATTATAATGTGAGAAAGAAAGTAAAGGTATAGGCTCGTGATTCGTTATTGATTTTCTATATTTGTTAATATATTAGCTCTTTAAGATAATTTTAATTTAAAAAATATCATGTTTTGAGTCTAATGGTACAAAATAGCTTGAGTGCAAAACTGTGATTTGCGGTTTTCCTTCCGGGAATGTTCAAAAGAACAACTCATATCGGTTTTAAGGATATTTCCTTGATTCGAATGATGTCAAATCATTCATGCTCCATGACATTCTTTTATTGTTTCTGCTAGTAATCAGGATGTAATGAACGTCTGTTCATGGCCAATGTGTAGTTAATAACTACGCACGTCGGTCCAAAAGTGCAAAGCAGTTCTAACACAATCTCTGAATATTTCATTTCCTTGTTAACGAGATGAGGGAAATGCGTGGAACAGAGGTGTATCCACACCTTAGTATCGGATAGTATACGAAACGAAGTTGACTTGCTATCGAGATACGGGTTCCACTCTGAGCCGTGGGTGATATTCAGAATCACTATGTGAAAAACGCATCGTCACATGACAACAAAGAGTACTCAAATGAAGTATAAAGTTATAAAATTGTTTAACCGTCTGTTATGAATTTCAGAACCAAGGCAAAAAATACAATAGTTACTGCAGCCATAGACTTTGGAACTACTTACACTGGATATGCATTTTCATTCAAACACGAGTTTATAAAAGACCCTTTAAAGGTTAGTACAGTAACTTTATTTGTTTAGCCTTGTTTGTGTATAAGATAATTGCATTACATTATCTGATCACGATTATTGAAACAGTAGCGCAGTGTTCACATGATGTTAAATCGATACGTACCTAAATTCTGTATGAATAGGCCAAATTTTACTGTTCAATTACATAAGTCCTATATAGATGTGAACATATTATAATCTATATGCATGCTGTATTTGCTGAAGCCATTTTGCAAGTTGCTAAAGACAATAGTTGAAAGACAAATGTATTTCAGTGTAAATATGTGTACTAAGTCATACTACATTTAGGCTGATGTTTGAATTGTGAAGGATACTTGATACACACATTGATCTGCCTATACATTCTTTGAGCGACAACACACACTGAATTTCAACATTTTATTAACTATAGTTCAAATTAAGCTTTAACTCATATGAAAATATAGAAAGACTCATATTAATAGACTATGTCAAAAATGAAAACAAAAACAAGTACAGCATGGTTTGATGCCATTATCGGGATGTGAACGCAGTTGGGATGGTTAAAGTGTGTACTTCACGCGTACTTTGACCAGCCAAATTCATTACTTATATTTACACCAATAGTTCATTATTACATTCAAGAATTGTTACAAAAATAATTAATTTCGTTTAAGAAAACCTTACATAATCCTTCCTCACCCATTCTGCAAATAGAACGAACCGACCGTAACAGTAAACAGTTTATCAAATGACTTCACAATAACGCGGAAAAAGATCAACCACCTGAAATCACTTTCTTTTAAACGTAAAATTGAAAAACTAATGGCAACAATTCAGTTAACATATAATAAATAATTACTTTCTAAAATGTTGATAAACTTTTTTACGGGACATTACGTTCATCGGATGATAACAGCAATTGCAGAAAGGCTGTTTGTTTAAGGAATGTAAGTTGAGGTGTAAATATGGCATTATAAAATATTTCCACACGACGCAAACTTAAGTCTTTTGCTATACAAGGAAAAACAGCATGTATAAACATTGTTCCAGCTTAACCATTCATTCCCGGAGTATAATTACTAAACATTTTAATAGTACAGCAGACATTTCATCGATTCAACAACATATACAATTCATAATGACAGAACCTTTTCACAAATTGTTTCTCTTTATGAAGTATTATTGTTAACTGTGTAATATAGGATAACGTCACGACTACATTCGAATTGTCAGACGATAGAAATATATGTATCAACGTCCTTTGAACTCATTGTTAAAATCATACTATAGCTGTTTTGCCGTATAACGTAAGATTGTCTTCAAATTGTATGTTATGTTATATATTAAAAAATAGCCTGTGGCTTGCTGCTTTTACTCGCATTTTTCCATTTTACCAATACCTTATATCCATTTATCAGTTGTCTTTCCCTTACAGATAAACGCGAATGAGTGGAGAAACGTTCATCAGGGACAAATGAAATGTAAAACGCCAACATGTCTTTTGCTCAATGCAGATAGAAGCTTGAATTCGTTCGGACATGAAGCTAAACTTCAATACAAAGAAATTTGTCTTGATGAGAAAGAAGATGAGTATTACTTTTTCTGGAACTTCAAGATGACACTTCATCAACAGAAGGTAGGACTGCTATCCAGTATTCTGTTGTTTTTTTCTTACGGGCTATAAGTCGCTAAGGTAGTCCCTAAGCAGGATGTTTTGGATTCCTAGAGGTATTCGGTTTCAACTAAGATCATAAATACATGCTCTCACGTAATATAGTGTGCCAATGAAAATGACTGAAATTATTGTAATTACTTGTTTCAAAATCGTTGTTTAATAAATGTTTTAAAATTGCACCATTGAATATTCGGTGAACATTGGGTGAATTTAAATCGATTATATGATCCGTAGTCTTTGCATTCATGTTTACGTTTTTTCTTTTTATCTCAAGGAAATCAAAGGGGACTTCAATATAAAGGCAGAAAATGGGGACAGTATCGATGCACTTACGGTGTTCAGTAGGTGTATAGAGTACCTGAAGAATCATATGATGAACATTCTGACAGGTTCTGTATCACAACTTAATATCTCAGACGTCACCTGGGTTGTTACAGTACCGGCGATATGGAATGAGTCTGCAAAAAAGTTCATGCGATTAGCAGCAGAGAAGGTTTGTTGTACACATATTGATATATATTAAGAAAAAATCAATCCAATTAGCAAAATACATACAATGTCTTAATTTTTTATTGCTATTTTTAGTTGACAGTAATGATAAAACGCCTCAATGCAAGTTGTACAAAGTAGACACAACATAATCAAATAAAAGGCAAAAAATCCAACCGCTATTTAGCCGCTAAATAACGGTGCAGAAATAGTTCAAATATCAATATTGATATTCAGTTGCATAAATACTGTATGCTATGTCTAAAACAATGGAAAAGTATGGGGCATTTCAGGCAGGACTTCCTGAAAATCACATCGAAATTGCACTCGAACCAGAAGCAGCGTCTTTATATTGCCGACAATTACCAATTGCAAAAGACCCACAAACGGAGCATGGTGTTTCCAAACTTCCTGTTGAATCACAGTATATGATCCTGGACTGTGGTGGTAATAAATTGATCGTTTTTTGGCGCAAACAACTATTAACTGATATGATCCACTCTCGCTTATGCGTCTTGGTTACAAACAAGTACTGGTGTCTTTTAAGAAATACCAAGCGAGCATGTCATTTGTGCAATTATACGGGTTTATGTATTGGATGAGTATATTTATACCACATACCTCTTTTGGGATTGTGTTTTCTAAACACGTATTTATCTTATTGGAGTATTCACTATAAACTTCAAACCTATAAGTGTTTGTGTACACATGAAAAATGCCTTGAATGGTTGAAAATTGTTTTCTTATTTTATCAAACTTTGTTACTGTACTGCAAACTTCATCTTGAATTATGTTTCATGCCTCGAGCCCCTTTCAAAGAAGAGGGTGTATATTGCTTGCACGTGTAGGTCGGTTGGTCGGTCGGTAGACCAAAGTTACTTGACAATGCATTGACCTATGCTCCTAAAGCTTGACTTGGAGGTTGGGCGTGACATAACGATTTTGAGGTCATAATGTCTGATTAATTGCAAGAAAATGCCATTCAAATTTACGTCACATGTACCATTTCCCTGCTGCCATGAGGATACATGTTTATCTGCAAACAGCATTCATTATCTCAAAGTGATTAAGGACTGTACCTATTATCCTCAAACTATGAATGAGGATAGGTCATAATCATAAGCATCCAATGTGAAATGAATTATAAGCTGACATTTCGGTCTTATTTTATTTTATTCAAGTGTCCTGACAACATTGCGCTCAGGTGGCATAAAGTTTGAAAACATAATATTGTGAAAAGCAAACGAAAGACGCTATAAACTCATCTTTTTAAATATGATTTTTGTGCTTTGATGTTAAGTTTTCGTATGACACACAAAAAACTCTTAGAAAAAATATATCACAAACAAAACAATATTGTACGAAGACTGAAATGAATTATAAAGTTAATAAAAGTCTTAACATGATTTGGTTGCAGGAGGAACGGTAGATGTTACAGTACATGAAGTTCTGTCCAACGGTAGGCTCAAGGAACTTTATGCTGCAACAGGAGGGAAATGGGGCGGTATGGTTGTCGACAAGAAATTCTTGAGCTTTATTGCCGAACTAGTTGGCGACCAGGTTTTTGAATCATTTGTAAAAGATAACAAAGACGACTATTTCGATCTTCTTGACGACTTTGAAAGCAAGAAAAGAGTAGCTAATCCGGGTTCTACGTCAACTATAACGATTAAAATTCCAACCACTTTGCAAGAGCAATTTCGAAGGTTTTTCAATTGCGATCATGGAAAAAAAGATGTCAAGGCGCGGTATAAAAACAAGGTGATGTTTAAGGGAGATAAACTGCGCATAGATGCGAAACAGTTCAACTCGTTCTTCGACGAAGCAGTAGGTGACACTGTAGCGCACGTTCATGACTTAATAGAGTCACTGTCTGACATAAACATCAAAACAATTATCATGGTTGGAGGGTTTTCTGAGTCGCCTGTTCTGCAAAATGCAATTCGAGCTGCATTTGGTCGGGACAGAGAAATTATAATACCACAAGACGCAAGCCTTTGTGTTATGAAAGGAGCTGTGCTTTTTGGACATCAGCCATCAATGATAGCCGAGCGAAAGGCGCGTTTTACGTTTGGGTTTGCTATGGTTAAACATTTTAACAGATTTAAGCATCCAGAGGAAAAGAAAATCGAAATCAATGGAGAGGAACTTTGCAATGATCTGTTTGACAAGCATATTGAAATTGGAGCAACTGTGAAGTACGGAGAAACACAGGCAGAAAAATTCTACTATCCCATGTCGCCCAAAGATACTGTGTTTCCCGTTGCCATTTTTCGCTCTACCGATCCGAATCCAAAATTTGTTGATGAAAGAAGCTGTGACTGTGTTGGATCTTTCTTAGCGAAACGCCCTACTGAGAGCATAGGTTCCATGGACCAGATCAGAATTCGGTTGATACTAGGAAATTCCGACATCAGCGTGGAAACTGTGAAATGTGACGGTTCCGTTGAGAAAAGCGATTTCAAGATAAATGAAACTTAAATAAAATTATTCGTTCGAACGCATAGGGCATTACGATATGCTTTTCGATATAAATAATTTTAGTATTTTTGTTTTAGGACGGAAAAATAATGTTTACTTATAGACTGGTACATGTGTTAATTGCTTGTAGTTAATATGCTATAGGTACATCATGTTCAATATATTTAAATTCCCAAGTTTATAGTATCGATCTAGACAAACTGTGTTAATATTGTATGAACAAGGAGTGGTTTTGATTGCAGTGTTTAGTAGTGCACTCTGATGGTGAACAAAATTAAAAATATCAGCTATTCTTTAACAACCATTTATCAGCAGCAAAAGACGTCACAATGTTTATATCATGATGGATAAATATTTAATATATATAGCATATAATGATAAATCATATTTTGTTTTTTAGAGCGGTATTGACGCAAGACGGCACGCTTGCACATTTTCAAGAAACGCTAACATGCTGTATGGATTTTCTCGCGCACGTTCGAACAGCATAATTGTTCATTAAGCGAAACTAATTATTAAACAAAATTAAACATTTTAAAGTTTATTTTTTTTAATTTTAACTCTACAAACCGCTATTATTTTAAAAGGTTATACTTGTTTAACAAAATATGAAATAGTACGTTAATTACCAACTTTCCATCTTTATCATGCATAAATAAATTCTTAAAGAGTGATCCATCCGTACATCCAAAGCATACAAACTGTGGTACTACAAAGTCAAGGTGAATACGACATTGTCAACGCCAATTGGAATCAAGTAGTATAATCGTTGCTAAGCCAGTTTCAAGATAAGTGTCAATCCTTGATAATAAAGTACGCCAATGAACATTGTAACCAAGTTTGGTAAATATTGGATAAAAAATGCTTAAGCTAAAGATATAAAAATACCAATTCAGTGATATATATGGCTGTTGATCGAACCTGTTCGGAATATTTTGCTTCGGAACATTGGTATCCAATGATTTCAAAGTAAATAAAAACAACCTTCATATAAAGAGCAGCCGATTGGATTTGGTCAAAGATTGACAATTCATGTGTCACTACTCCTGAGTTATTACGATCTAGATATTGATCGAACACAGTCGAGATATTAAATCAATCAACAGGTTGATTTAGTTGGATACAAAACCCTTATATTAGATAGCTGACATAAGGAATATTGACAAAGATAAGGGACAAATTAATCTTTTTGAAGTGTCAGTTATCAAGAATGAGATGTCCAGTGCTTAGTTTACCGAATCTAGTGTTATGCCCAACCTATGGGAGCATAAAGATGTGCCCTTTTCCGTCCGTGTTTCCGTCGGTAAGAAATGTTATTCAAAATTCCAAACCCATTTGACCTTGAGTCTTGGAAGCTGAGACTAAAGTTGGTGAGGTGATGAAGTTGTGCACCTGCTGGGCTTTCGTTTGCAGCTGTACTTAGTAGAGGGATGGTTATGGCCCTTCAATTACCAACAATTCAAATTGGCATTTTCGAGCTTGTGTCATTTAGACAGTGTATCATATCTTTGACACTAACGAGTTTAAACGTTTTTAAAAATGTCTATAGCAAAACTCTCGTTTAAAATACTAACACAGTGTCAACAACTTGTGATATTTTTTACTTTGATTATACTCCCTGTGGCCTTGTTGTGTGTGAACAGGGTTTCGGAAGATCCTGTGTGACTGCTTATGGTCGATAGTGTTACGGCTTTCGGTTATCTTTCGGTCGATAGTGTTACAGCTTTTGATCGATAGTGTTACAGCTTTCGGTCGATAGTGTAACAGCTTTTGATCGATGCTGTGACAACTTTAGGTCGATAGTATTACAGCTTTCGGGCGATAGTGTTACGGTTTTCGGTCGATAGTGTAACAGCTTTTGATCGATAGTGTTACAGCTTTCAGTCGATAGAGTTACAGCTTTTGATCGATAGTGTTACAGCTTTCGGTCGATAGTGTTACAGCTTTTAATCAATAGTGTTACAGCTTCTAGTCGATAGTGTTGCGATTTTCTGTCGATAGTGTTACGGCTTTCGGTCGATAGAGTTACAGCCTTCGGCCGATAGTGTTACAGCTTTCGGTCGATATTGTTACAGCTTTCGGTCGAAAGTGCCACGGCTTTCGGTCGATAGTATTGCAGCTTTCGTCGATAATGTTACGGCTTTCGAACGATAGTATTGCAGCTTTCGGTCGATAATGTTATGGCTTTCGGATGATAGTGTCACAGCATTTGGTCGATAGTGTTACAGCTTTCGGCTGATAGTGTTACAACTTTCGTTCGATAGTGGTACGGGCTTTGGTAGATAGTGTTAAGTGTTTCGGTAGATAGACTTACGGGTTTCGGTAGAAAGTGCTAGGGTTTTTGTCGATAATGTTACGGCAGGTGACGGCTTTGGCGAGATAGTGTTACGGCTTTAAATTGACGGCTTTGGGCTTTAGTGTTACTGCTTTCGGTCGATAGTATTACGGGTCTGTCTATAAATTTACGGAATTTGGTCAATAGTGTTTCCGGTTTTCGGACAAGTTGTGATAGATTTTCTACCAGAGTGTTTCAATGATGTGAGATAATCTAAGAAGAAAACAACGAAGTAAAAGTAGCTTGAAATAACTCAAAGTGTTCGAATTCATTTTGGAGATTCATATCGAAACACGAAAAAAAAATCAGATTGTATCCTTATCGATCAATTTGCAAGCCAAAAACAAATGCATATATTAAAGAATTATTTATTTTTAACAATTTATGTACATATATGTGTTATCGCACGTGTCCATATCGGTTGTAAATATCAAATGCCTCGAATAGGCCAAAAAAGTTCTTGTTTCTTGTCACCCGACCGACCGTACTTTTTAACCCCCGACCGTACTTTTTTTTGCCCCAAAATCGATTTTTGTAGATCCGAGTCCCTGGAGAACGGTACTGGATACGAAAAATAAACCATGCTATCCGACAAGGATATTTAAACAGGGCTTCCAATTGACCCTACCTCTCGTGAGATATCGTCAATGAAGTTTGCAAGTAAGTGTCACCTTTGACCCGAGAGAATTTCAGTGCAAGAGTCGTTAGTCCTGAAACTGAAGACCAATGGGACCGCAAACCATGTGCTGAATGTGTGTTTTATTCAGTTAGAGTGCCTTTAAAGCAAACACATGTCAACAGCAATTAACGCCCGAAGTGACAAGTGATCAATCGTGTCCATTAACAGCAGTCAAACTCAATGTCGTGAATAACTCCGCCATTATGTAAATAGATACGGCAGTTTTAGCTAACTACTAACAACAATGTTTTTATATCAACAATTGAAATGTTATTTAATTAAATTTCACCTATTAGCTAAAAATAAAAGATAATTCTTGGAAGTTTGTAAATGCGTAAAAAATAAACAATTAACGTCTACCAAGTCAAGTCAAGTTTCCTTTATTTCACTTATTCCAATACAAACATGGATAAATGAGGTAATATCAAATGATAAATGTCACAAAGGTAAACGAGTGAAATAGGTGCACTTAAAGATTTGTTTTCTTATATTACAAATGTTTGACAATGAATATTATATCTAATCAATCTGGTTAAGTTATTGTCACATACATTAGTGGATAAATAAATAAATGGAGAGTCAATAAAATATCGTAGCAATTAGAAACAAAATGGCTTAAATTCTGTATATGTCAACAGGCATGTCCTACAACTATAATGATTTCAATAAAATTGCTTTAACAAACAGTATTTAGTTAAACATCTGCATTTCATTCCGGATATTTATAAGTTTCTCTAGTTTGAAAATATTCGGGTGTCTGTAAAAGTAGGGTTTTCTTTCCTCTCATGCGCATGCACATGGTCCGAAAAGCGCGGGAAACGGGTGCTTTTACGTTTATTTACTGTCAATTTTAATGAAAGTGAAAGGAGAACTATTTGACGTAAATCCTGGTCTATCTTCATTTAAGTTCTATTACATAATATGTTGATTGCTCTGCCATTTTTATAAAGGAACAATAAAGGGATATTGGCAATAGGAACGCTGAATGAATTTGTTTACTTCCGGAAGAATTCTCAGGTGAAAATGAAACTGAAAGTAAAAGCGAGAACAATGTCATCGCGTATTGGATTTTGAAAAGGATGCATCGGTTTAAATAACAAATAATACATGCATCCTTTTTAACTCAACACTTACCGGTACAACTTCGATAACATTGAAATATATCGCCAGTCTTTGTAACAGATCGCTACGAACATCTAACATATTTCGGTGGCCAGTACAGGATGTTGCTATTTTTAGTAACGATAGTTATTTCCCCACTATTTATAGGTTCTACATCGTAGTATTTTGAACTAGATGATTTATATTGTTTTTTATTAAATAAATAAAATTGGAATAAACAAGTCTTAAGTCATTTGATCCTTCTCAAGGGAGCTTATAGCACTGTGCTAATGCTTGCAGACATAACATTTAACATTCCAATCCAAAGGTTTATAAAAAAAAATCCCTGCCTACCGACCCTTAGGATTTTGAGGCCCGTGACCAGAAACAATAACTTTTTTTGGCCATATTATTTTTCACTGCTGTTCTTATAAATCAGGGTGAGTAAGCACGTGACTTCAACGGGGTTCTCACATCATTCACCACGGGTCATAACCGATGTAAGCAAACAAGAAAGTAACATTAATTCCTAAACAACTTTTTTGAGAGAAAATATATGAAAATATTTCTTAGCCTATAAAAGACTATGCTATGTTTTGCTTTTACAAGTGCGAATATTTTAGATTTGATTGTATTTTAACAATGCAATCCTTGGCAAAAATTTCCACTCGACGGAATTCTGTAAAACGATGCAACGCTGTGCGAGCCTTGAGTCTTCGTTTTGTATATATTCTTAGTATTAAATAATATTTTAGAAGTCTGACATGTGTTAAAAAGTTACTTTTGTTCATTACTTTCATAAAACGAATTATTCGTAGATTTTTCAAGAAATGCTGATGTTAACGTGAATTTTATACTTGCTGTTGTTTGATGAAAGTAATGAACACAATTAACGCATTTGACATTGCCAGCGTTTACAGGTCAAAGAAAGCCTTTAACATGCACGATGCCTCCATTGCTACTTATGGTTTGCGTTAACACATGTTTAGGTGTTGTACAAGTTCATGAATAACCTATTGTATAGACAGTTGAATTGCATTTAAGCGTGTATTACTTATGACCACATATGTATACTGGTTCCAAATGATGTCATATTTAAAAGACGAGGAGGGTAGAGACCTTACATGATTTTAATACCTATGGTGGACGTTGAGCTAGAATCTATAAATGGCTGTCATTTCCCTAGATTCAAGTAGTGTTTATTGTAGAAGTTACTAATTGTGGTCAGTATTGTTTAGTTTTTGCAATATAACAACGAATACCAAGACCGGAATAGGGCTATCCTGCAATTTTCATTTTCCTTAGAAAAAATGACGGAAGAAAAAATACACTATTTTTTTGCCTTCATTAAGCATTTAACTCGCAGTCGCAAACTGTGAAGATGAACATGTATTGGAAAAACTTCATTAAATGCTATTGAACTTTCATTGTATATGGTGACGCACAGCGCCACTACATTGGTGTCAATGATGGAGATAGATACAACGCCCTACCCGACTCTTCACGGAACCACTGCACCATGTACGCAGCTGCCGCAGTATTATGCACAAACAAAACACCGTCATCCACACGCTTCAGCTGCAAGGTTATACTCGTACACGACACACGCAGCTACCCGTGTTTACTTTTTTGGTTAATTTTCTGATCTTTTACATCATCAGTGTATACAGTATCTTTCACACTTTATTACTAATAATTTGCAATTTGGGGTTGCATCTGTTATTTGATGTATGTTAAGATTGGTTATTTATGAGTGATCGTCAACTTCAGTAGTGTGACTCGTTAATTCGTTACATCACTAGTATACACATACTGTCTCTTACATTGTAGAATGTCTCTTACATTGTATAATTTACAATAACCACCTAACGTACCAGTTCCTTTGGCATTTCATCTTTTATTTAATGTGTATGTTAAGACTGCTTGTCTATGATTGATCCTCGATATGCAATGAACAAATAGAATGTGCATTTGAATATGTAAACACAGTCGAACCCCGATCGCTTGAACTCCTAAGGACCGGCGAAAATACCTCGAGCCTCGGAAAATTCGAGTTAAGCGGGAATGTTTACCTTCAGTTTAAAGAAATCGGTCCTGTACATCTAGTTCAAGCCATTGAGGATTTCGAGCCAAGCGATTTCGAGCCAAGCGATTTCGAGCCAACGGGTTTCGACTGTATATGTTTATATCGATGATTAAAATGTTAATGTTTTAATATCGATAATTAAATTACACAAATAAATGGAAATATGTGTATTTTTTTAAACGAAATGAATATTTTAAATAAAACTCTCAATAACCATTTTGCTGCCTTTTTTGATAGTGTTATGTAACTTGTGTAGTAGTATATAGTCAGACATAAATATGACTTTAGGCATCCTACCCTCAACTAATATGTTAATTCATAAACCATTGCCGATAATGCTACATTTTGGTGCATGTATTATTTTGGTAATATTTTAAAGGGTATTTTTTACTGAAAAAATGTAATTTGTTTTTGAATGTAAAATGTCCAAAGTCGTGGAAGATTTCATTTTTGAATGTCCAATGCCGTTTCATTTTTCAATGTCCAATGTCCAATTTGTGCCAGCACGACATTCGTTTTTGAATCTCCAATGTCCAATCTGTGCCAGCAAGACATTCGTGTTTGAATATCCAATGTTGTGCCAGCTCGACATTCGTTTTTTCAATATACAATGTCGTTCCAGAACAACTTTCGTTTTTGAATGTCCAATGTCCAATTTTGTGACAGCACGACATTCGTTTTTAAATGTACAATGTTGTGCCAGCACGACATTTGTGTTTTGAATATCCAATGTCGTGCCAGCACTACATTCGTATTTGAATATCTAATGTCATGCAAGCACGACATTCGTTTTTGAATGTCCAATGTCGTGCCAGCACGACTTTGGTTTTTGAATGTCCAATGTTGTGACAAAACGACATTCGTTTTTGATTATCCAATGGTGTGCCAGCACGACATGCGTATTTGAATGTCCAATGTCATGCAAGCACGACATTCGTTGTTGAATGTCCAATGTCGTGTCAGCACGACTTTCGTTTTTGAATGTCCAATGTTCAATGTCATGCCAGCACATCATTCGTTGTTGAATGTCTAATGTCATGCAAGCACGACATTCGTTGTTGAATGTCCAATGTCGTGTCAGCACGACTTTCGTTTTTGAATGTCCAATGTACAATGTCATGCCAGCACATCATTCGTTGTTGAATGTCCAATGTTGTGCCATAAATAAACAGAATTAAAACTGTCTACCAATGTTGCCAGTTGGTATTCCAAATGGTACCCATTACGCACTGTATGAAGCAAGATGTAATCCATAGGTAAAATCCATGATGAAATAGTCCCTAAATAAGCATTTCCTAACATGGTAACTGTTTGACTACTAACATGCATGTGTATGTATAGTTTCCCTCTATTGAAATTATATTCACAAAGTCAATATGCAAAGAAAGGCCCAAGCAAAACTTTTAAAACCACCTCCATTGTGTTCATTGCATAGTTTAATAATCTTCAATTGACAGCAAATAAATAATGAAATTATTTTCTTGGAAAGACATGCTTCAAAACGTCTTTAAATTGAGTTATTGTGTAAACTTACTTGTACAAATCACAATAGGCAACCGGCAGATACTGATTCATTATGTTTAAGACAATACAATATAAAGTACACATTTCCAGAATTGAGAATTAAGCATAAAACCTTTTTCTAGGTCATCTTCTGTATGTCATTAGAAGTATTAACATATAATGTACTTGACACCACAATTGACATGTTTGCATAATTGACGCTTTATTGGCAATCATAAAAAGCAAACATAAAAGGGAAACGTATGTAGTGCAGAAAATAAAAAGAAATGGAACCTTGGATAAAAAAAGAAAAGAGAGAATGAAAGGAATGACAAGTCTTCATAGAAGTGTGCCTTATGTACTACATAAGAATGTTGCAGCACGTCAAATATCCTCAAGAACTTTCTCTCAAATTATATCAGGAAATTGTCTATTCTAAACTTCTATGCGTTGTTTAAATAGGAAATAGAAAAGTCTGGAACATTGTCAACAAATCCTGAAAAAAAATTCATTCTAAAAATATGACAGAACAAAAACATGGTTTAATGAATTTAGGTCACCTAGCAATGAAACCAAGTGATTAAATAATTAAATACACATTTAAATGCATATACATGTAATTTATGTTGCTTTCGATTACATTTTTAGCTTAATTTTATCCACCGCGGGAGAGATTGCGTCTTCGCGGTTAGTCGCAGCGATATATTCCGCGGTAGTCAACGCGGTGATGCAAGTCATCGCGTTCGTCTCTGCTACCGCGTACGAATTCCGAAAATATGCACGTGGCGAATCGCCGCGATGCGACTTACATTGTTGTTGTTTTTCTAACAAGTTGACAGTAGCGTGTTAATACTTTCACAGTTGCAAAGAATGATTGTTAGGAATCAAACTACGTTTTGAGTACGAACTAAGATAACGGATCGAGTTAGTATAAGTTTAATAAAACTGACTAGAATTATATTTACAGGACGGGAACAAAGAAAACGGCTTCAGAAAATTTACATCTACATTAATTACCGTTGATTAACACTTCGCATCGACGCGTATCGCGGTGGCTCGGCGCGGTGGAAGAACGCGGTGGGCATTATGCTTCAATCGCCGCTTATGGTGAAAATTAGATAAAAAAAATATAACGTCCGCGGTAAGGAAAATCGCGGCAATGTGTTAAAAGTGCAAAAAAACGCGTAGTTGGTAGTGTATGATCTTTACGTTTTATAGACGTTTTGATAAAGTAAAACACCTGAAACTGTCCATAATGACAGATAAAAAAAAATAGAAGAAGCGACACTATGTGTCTCTAGCCGTTTGTTCTCTGACGTAATGGGCTGTTTTCGGCAGTTCAGAATACCGTTTATCTAAAATTATCATTAACCTGTTGAGAACTGTTTCAACTTTATATTCTTGCTCCATTTATCTGTGAACTTGTGGGAATTAAAGCATCGCTTGCTGCCCTAATCCAAGCATTTCAGTAAAAAGAAGTTTGTCGCACAATGTGAATTTTTTGCTTATCTTTTCAAGGGGAGAACCTTCTCTTAGAAATCAAATGACACCCTTGTAATTGGAATACATTTTTAGTAATATGATGCTTTTTAAGAATATATAGGTTGTCATAGTCTAGAATCGCTCGAAAAGATTAAATCTGGGGGGGGTTTAACATGCAGAAATTGTCCAATACACATTATTACAGGGACGTCACTGTGAATGACAAAGGCAAATTATAAGGAAGTGTTATCTGCTTCAATAAAATACATCCCTGCTAAGGGAAGGATAGGCCCACGCAATATGATATAGTTCACTTTGTATTGAATTTTCATGATTGCATACAATTAACCAAAGTTCTAACGCATCACTTAGGATTTGATTAATTTGGCAAAGACGCACGATGTGTTTCAAATTTATTTTATTGTTTTCAAACGTACAATATCAATTTCACAGGCTGAAAAAACATATACCATACTAGTATATGTTAAAAAGGAAATAAGCGATTAATTGAGGTGCACCCAAATTTTCAGTGGGCGACGTTAACTAGATTACCGCATTTTAAAAGCGCATTGTTCATCATTTCTGAATGCTAAATATAAATTATAAAATATGTGCTCTCTATAATTCGAATGAATATAGATTGGTGCGGCAATGGTTTATGAGTCTCATTCCGGCTCGTGTCGCGACGAAGATCGTGGTAACCTCCTTTTCTACTTCCTGTTTAAAAAAAAACCTCCCTTGAAACCATGTTGAAATATTGTGTTACAATAATACAATGAAACTAATAAAAATAATACAAGATCACCAAAATACTTCCATTGTAAAATTCCTTTTACTCTCTTTCGAAGTACCAAATATTGTTTTTCAATCTTAAGATAATTGCACCTTAAAGGCCTTGTTAAAGGAATGTTTGGCATGACAATCCCCTGCTGTGCATCTCCTTCTAATTGCACTGATGTAAAAGTAGGGGCCAATTTCCTGTGTATTTGTATATTGGCTCACGGCCATTTAGGGTCCATTTCTATTATAAAACCTCCAAAACTACACAGTAGGATATTTAGATCGAAGATCTGATAAGACAATTAAGCAATAAGATAAAGATCAATACACAGAGGTTGTTTCCTATACACGGTTTTTTGGTTTGTTTTTTGGGGGGATAGGGGTGTCACTAGCAGAAGGATTAAACTAGGCCTTTCAGCGACATTATTCGTTATTTCCTCACCGCTTACACCGTTTTAATACCATATTTTAAGCTTCTTCTTTCGATTTCAATACAGGTTTAAAATCAACAATTTTTGGCGTATTATAATTCATTACTTGAAAACAAAATGGATAAAAAGTATCGTGATGATTTAAACAGGTAATTTAACTTGATTTATATTCTTATATCGTATGTATCCATGGTTCCCAAGTGTTTGCCGCGTCAAACAAGGTATACTCATTGTATTGTATTTAAAAGACATGTAGAAAGCATATTTTGTCAAAATATTAATTTATAGTTTGTACATGTCAGCAACCAAAAAACATTTCAAAATATATTTAGGCAACGCACTCATTCTATTGATATGATATTACAAAATGTTTTAGCCTATCATTTGAATACAAATCGGTCCAATAACAAGGTGCCGTGTAAATTTTAGTTTATTATGATAATTGACCACGTAGTAGTAGTAATACTAAGAGTAATTGTAGTGGTGGTGGTGGCAGTGGTGGTGGTGGTGGTGAAAGAGGTAGTAGTAGTACTAGTAGTAGCGGTAGCGGCATTAGTAGTAGTAGTAGTAGTAGTAGTAGTAGTAGTAGTAGTAGTAGTAGTAGTAGTAGTAGTAGTAGTAGTAGTAGTTACATGATTAGATCATGTTTGGTGACTAATCCACGTTTATGCACTTTTAAAAGTTTTTATGTTTTGAATTGATATTGACGTATTAAAATTCAATTAACGTTACTGTGACTTTAAACGTATTGAAACAAATTGAACAGTTCTGAGAACCAGTTTTGGGGACATTTCAATATTGGACAGTATATAATGTGCCGATGTCAATAGGGAAAACAGTTGTACCCTATTTTAAAAGGTACTTAATAATTTTAAGGCAATTTATTGTGTTTTAATAAGCAAAGTAATAGGATAAATTAAAGACTAGGTTATTGCCGTAGATGGAGAAAGTTAATATGGCTCGGCTGCAGAATTTATCTGGTTTGGCTCACCCGATACATTTCTCCAGATTGCCACGAGACTAACCTCGCATAATATGCCAAATGAGCATCGTGAATGTACACAATCGATTCAATACTTGATATTCATATCATCGAATCGTGTATTTTAAGGAAGCGTATGGTTAAACAAGCTACGAGAAATTGCCCTGAGGCGAACGATAAAGAAACCCACGTCAAGCAACCGTATTTGGCGAATCGCGAAAGGTATGATATGACAATTCGGAGAAAATCGATAACAATGATTCCAACATGGCTATTGAAAATTATCTGAGATTAATATTACAATATTAACACCTCAACTTCCATTTCTAAATGAGCAGTCCTTCGGCAATTTCCGATAAACGCAACATCTTCTGATATGTTCGGATCGCGAATTTTATGTGCATGTGAATAGAAAAAAAACGATCTTGTTATTGTTTGTATTGTGTGATCAGGTCAAGAAAACGTAAATCAACACGTTGTTAAGAGTAAATTTATAATAAATGTATTGTTGTCATTAGGGTTTCAATTTTACGTTAAAAAGGAAATTCCTGCATTAATGTGACGCAATACATAAACTGTTTCCGGTTACGATCGAGTCGTTCTATTGACTGCTTGGGTGAGAAAGAATTACCGTTAGGTATTCTTTAATGAAATAAAAAGAAATAGAAAATTCTGGACAGAAATAATAAGCTATTGGTATAAATATAAGTAATGTATTGCGTGACTGTTGTCATTATCAGGGATATGAACGCAATTGGGCTGGTTTGGACATCACACACTTTAACCCATCCAATTGCGTTCATACCCCGATCATATTCAATCATGCAATTCATTCCTTAAATTAATACATTAAGCATGCATTATTTGGAACCAGTGGACGGTAACGGCTTCAATATAATAAAAAGCACCACTGAATATCGTTTAAAAAAATCATACGCAAGCTGTAATGTTATTCTTGAGAACTTAATTCTAGGCCATTAACAAACCGACCCACAGATTGAAAAAATATACACTATATCATGAATGATATAAAACAGAATAAACATAAAGCGAGCGCAAATTGTTATATTATTTTTTATAACTTAGTTCTAGGCGATCAGCTGACCAAAAAGAAGCAGGAGGACTTTCGGAGGATCGACGCCTTCTTAATAAGGATGCCAGTAAGGGTGCGTTATTAAGGCCTTCCAGGTAAGACATGTATCCGTGAGTGTTATCATGTATTCTCATGGGTAGGTATTGTCTCTTCTTGATTGAAACATATATCATGAATGTTATAAACATATTCTAAATAATGCACTATCAACTGAATCAAGTAAAACACCAGGGACAAGCGAATAGTTTGTCCTAAGATGGTGTGTTGTATCTGCAACATAATTATGCTTATATTATATGACACTGTATTTGACGATTGTTTTGCTTGCAGGAATATTAAATATCCGACTAACTCTCAAAATAAAAGTCTTCCTGAGCAGATTTAAAGATAGTTTTTGGTATTTTTCTAACCATGAAATCAATGACACAATACATAAGTCATATTTATCATTTAAGTAACAAACTGGTTCATTCTGATGTGAAAACAAGCGAGGCATCGATGTCTGCATTGCAATCTGCGAGTAGCAGGTAATTCTTCTTTGATATGAACTGCCCATGGTATATGAATCATTTATACATACATTCTATTTGATACGACCAGGTGATTTCTTAAAAAATGTCTAGCTTTCGATTTTGCAGAGAGAAAATGGTAACGAATTTTAAATTAACTCCGAAAAAGGACAGACAAATTAGTATGACTTAAAGGCGCACAATATAGGTAAATGCAAAAAGTTGTTGTTTCCTATTGTTAAGGCAATAGCGTGTTAAATTTACTTAACTTTAATGGTCAAAACAAAAAAGCATATAATTTGTGTACAAATAAAAAATATAAGCGATAGTTTAAGCGCTCTTTTACTAGACAATGTGTGGTCAACGAAGCTATTGATTAAAAAAAGCATTTATAGAGGCCAACACTTCATATCTGTACACAAATGATGATGTTGTTGTTTTTTTGCTCATTAAAATGCAATGAGTTCATCATAATACTTACAAAAAACACTTTTTGCATCAAACTATATTGTGCCGTTCTAAGCAAAAACAGCTCATCGTTAACTTTGGAAGAACAGACAGTGATGACCATGACTCTAGAAGTTTCTAAGTATAAATGTTTAGCATTTTTCTTAATACTTAATAAGTTACTGTAGTCAGTTAAATGGTACGAAATAGTTGAGTTCGGTTTTCGATGTTCAACTGCACATGTTTACTTTTTAACATCCATCAATTTTCATAAGAAATATTTATATCGGTGTTCAGGTTGGATGATTTCACTTTAAATGATGCCAACTCATTCATTTTATGTGACATTTTTATTGTTCATGTTAAGAACATTGAACGAATTTACGTCGAACAATTACCAGTTATTCGTAAATGACTATGCACGTTTTTTGACAAACTTTGGATATTTCGTTTTGCTGTAAACAAGTTGTAACAAAGATATCTACCATAGACCATAATGGAACATAAATGTGCCCAAACCCTCGTTCTGGATATTATATTGAAACAAGGCTTAACAGCAATCGGGATACGGGCTCCACTCCGACCATGGAGGCTAATTGTAGTCGCTGAGTGAAGTCTATGAGACATAATGTAACATGAGAACAAAAAAAGATTACGTAACTATTCAAAAAGATGTTATCAAATCTTCACCCGTTTTGTCCAATTTTCAGACCCAGAGCAAACGATACATTAGTAACTGCAGCAATAGACTTTGGAACTACTTACACTGGATATGCATTTTCGTTCAATCACGATTATCAAACAGATCCTTTAAAGGTTAGTAGTGGAACTTTATTTCCTTAGCCTTTTTTGTTTTAAGGCAAATGCATGCAATAATCTCATCACGATTTTGTAAACAGCAAATCAGATACGTGTCAAAATTTTGTATGAATAGGCCGATATACTGTTCCATTTCATGTGAACATACGCGTACTATATCATGTTTCAAACAATTTGCTAGTTGATAAAGACTACGACAAATGTATTTTACTTCGATAAGAGCATATATTTGTACAAAGTTATACCATTATTAGGCTGATGTTTGAATGTAATACACATCGATCACCCTGTACTTTTTATGAGCAACAATACAATATTTTAATTGTATATTCACTAAAATGAAGTTTAAGCTATAATGCAAATGGAAATAAAGGACGTAGCATAACGATAGACGATGGCAATGTATTTAACGAAGTAAAAGCAATAGGTACAGCATGGTTTATCCGTACATTGCGCAATAAAAGATATAACATTATAAAATACTTTTATGCAGAACAAACTGAAATGCTCTGCTATACAAATGACACTCATATGTATAGACATAAGTAACAAGGTATTCTAGTTCATTTGTTCATTACGGAATAAATTGTATAATTTCTAACCTTCATATTACAGAAGAAATTTAATCGAATCAAGAGCCTATACAATTAACTGTATCTGAGCGTATACACAAATACGCTTGTTTTAAAGAAGCATTATAAACAATTGTGTAATTAAATGTCTATATATTAAGAAAAGGACACGGTAACATTCAGATTGTTAGACGACTGCAAGGTATGCATCAACGGCCAATATATTCATTGTTAAAATCATACTTTCATTATATATTAAAACGTAATATTTTTTTCAAATTTCATCTCATTTTTTATAATAACATGTGGCCTGCTGCTTTAATCCCTTTATTACATTTTACCATCACCAATAAACTTTCTTTATACAAAACATCAATAAAAAATATATGTTACAGATACACGCAAATGAGTGGAGAAACGTTGATCAGGGGCAAATGCATTGTAAGACGCCAACATGTCTTTTGCTCAATGAAGATAGAAGTTTGCATTCGTTTGGACATGAAGCTAAACATCATTACAAAGAATATTGTCTTGATCAGAAGGAAGACAAGGTTTACTTTTTCTGGAACTTCAAGATGACACTTCATCAACAGAAGGTAGGGCTGCTATACAGTATAGTATTTTGTTCCTTAACGGGATATTTTGGGGTTCCTATAGTGTTCCGGTCCACGCCCGAGAGCATACAACACGACCGCGTGCAATATAGTTTAATAAGAGTGACTGGTAAAAATTGAAGTTACATGTTTCACAATCTTTGTAAAATCAATATGTTTTAACTAAACTTTGTGGGACAAACAAAAAATTTACCATTGAACTTTGATGAACTTAAATCGATTACATAAACATTAGTCAAAGCATTCATGTAAATATTTTCTTTTTTCTCAAGGAAATTAAAGGTGACTACAACTTAAAGGCAGAGAACGGCCGCAGTATCGACGCGCTGACGGTATTCAGTAGCTGTATAGAGTACCTGAAGAATCATATGATGAAAATTCTGACAAGTTCTATGGCAAAACTTAATATCTCAGACGTCACCTGGGTTATTACAGTACCGGCGATATGGAATGAGTCTGCCAAAAAGTTCATGCGACTAGCTGCTGAGAAGGTTTGATGTACACATATATTAGTTTAAATGCATTCTGGACGAAGATCATTCGAAATCAAAAAATATATCCAATGTATTAATTTAATTTAGACTGTTAATTGACAGCAATGATAAAATCAACACGTTTAACGCTTCATAGCAAGTTGCACAAATAAGACACAACATAATCCGATAGAAAGTTACGATTCCAACAATTAAAAACAAGCATAGTGTGTGGTTAGATCTTATTCGTTTACATTAACACACAGAAACAGTTCGAGCCTCAATATTGATATTCAGGTGTTTATATAGTATAATGTACGCTTTTATAGTATACGCTTAGTCTAACTGCATGAAAAAGGGTGGGACATTTCAGGCAGGACTCCCTAAGAACCGTATCGAAATTGCACTTGAACCAGAAGCAGCGTCTTTATATTGCCGACAATTACCAATTGCAAAAGACCCAGAAACGGAGCATGGAGTTTCGAAACTTCCTATTGAATCACAGTATATGATCATAGACTGTGGCGGTAATAATTTGCTTGTTTAAAAACATATTGTGAAGACAAATGTAAACTGATATGAACCCGTTTAGATTCTGTTTCTTGATTTGATACTAGTACTGGTGTCATTTTGCATGTATCAAGAGAACATGTCCCTAGTTGGTTCCACAAAATCTTGGGTGAGATGCGATATGACTTCTACCACTATTTTGCTTTAAGACATAGTTTATGTAGAACACTTCAAAACTTATAGAAATCCTTCACAAACAAAATAGTATTGTTCAAAGATTGACGTGAATTTAAGTTGAATATATGCCTTAACATAATTTGGTTGCAGGAGGAACAGTAGATGTTACAGTACATGAAGTTCTGCCCAATGGTAGGCTCAAGGAACTTTATACCGCAACAGGAGGGAAATGGGGCGGTATGGTTGTCAACAAGAAATTCTGGAGCTTTATAGCCGAACTAGTAGGCGACCAGGTTTTTGAATCCTTTGTAAATAATAACAAAGACGACTACTTCGATCTTCTTGACGACTTTGAAAGCAAGAAAAGAGTAGCTGATCCGGGTTCTACGTCAACTATAACAATTAAAATTCCAACCACTTTGCAAGAGCAGTTTCGAAAGGTTTTCAAACGCGAGCTTGGAGAAAAAGTTTCCGAGGTGCGGTACGAAAACAAGGTGAGACTATTAGGAGATAAACTGCGCATAGATGCGAAACAGTTCATCTCGTTCTTCGACGAAGCAGTAGGTGACATTGTAGCGCACGTCAAAGAGCTACTAGAGTCACTGTCTGATATAAACATCAGAACAATTATCATGGTTGGGGGGTTTTCGGAGTCGCCTGTTCTGCAAAATGCAATTCGAGATGCATTTCATCCGGGCAGAGAAATTATAATACCACAAGACGCAAGCCTTTGTGTTATGAAAGGAGCTGTGCTTTTTGGACATCAACCTTCAATGATAGCCGAGCGAAAGGCGCGTTTTACGTTTGGGTTTGCTATGGTTAAACATTTTAAGAGAGCTGAGCATCCAAAAGAAAGGAAAATCGAAATCGACGGAGAAGCAGTTTGCAATGATCTGTTTGACAAGCATGTTGAAATTGGAGAAACTGTAAAGTACGGAGAAACACAGGCAGAAAAGTGCTACTTTCCTATGTCGCCCAACGATACTGTGTTTCCCGTTGCCCTTTTTCGCTCTACCGATCCGAATCCAAAATTTGTTGATGAAAGAAGCTGTGACTGTGTTGGATATTTCTTAGTGAAACGCCCTACTGAGAGCAAAGGTTCCATAGACCAGATCAGAATTCGGTTGATACTAGGAAATTCCGACATCAGCGTGGAAACTGTGACATGTGACGGTTCAGTTGAGAAAAGCGATTTCAAGATAAATGAAACTTAAATAAGATTGTTCGACCGCATTGGGCATTATGATATGCTTTTTGATATACGATCATTTAAGTATGTTTTGCTTTAGGACGGACAGATAATGTTAATTATAGACTGGTACATGTGTATATTGCTTGTAGTTAATATGTTACAGGTACATCATGTTCAATATATTTACATTCCCAAGTTTATAGTATAGAAAACTGGGTTTATATTGTATGAACAAGGAGAGGTTATGCTTGCAGTGTTAATATCAGTAGTGCACTCTGATAGTGAACGACATTAAAAGAATCAGCTATTATTTTAAAAGTATTTATCAGCAGCAGAAGTTGTAACGATGCTTACATCATGCTGGATATATATATATATCATATAATGATAGATCATCTATTTGCTTGTTAAATCGGTATTGACGAATGACGGTACGCTTGCACATTTTCAAGAAACGCTAGCATGCTAGATGGATTTTCTCGCTCACGTTCGAACAGCAAATATATTTATTAAACGAAACTTTAACATTCATTTTAAAGTTAAAATTTATAATTTTAACACTACAAACCACTATTATTTTCAACGGTTATATTTGTTTAATAATATATGAAATAGTACGTTTTTTATCAACATTCCATCTTTATTATGCATGAATAAATTCTTAAAGCTTGATCCATTAGAACGATGCCGGTTCATTCAAAGCATACAAAATGTGATACTACAGAGTCAAGATGAATAGGACATTGTCAACGCCAATCATTGGCATCAAGTTGTATACCCGTTCCTTAGCCAGTTTCAAAATAAATATCAATCTTTGATAATAAAGTACGCCAATAAACATTGTAACCAAGTTTGGTAAACATTGGATAAAAAAATGCTTAAGCTAAAGAGATCAGAATACCATCTTAGAGATATGGCTGTTAATCAAACTTGTTCGGAATATTATGCTTTGGAACATTTGTATCTACTGTTTTCAAATTAAAATTTAAAAAAAAACTTATTTAAAAGAGCAGCCGATTGGATTTGGTCAGAGTTTGGCAAAGCAAGGCCATATCCCCACAGCTTATAATGCAAACTGGCATTTGATCCAACTAAGTCAATATAGTAGGCCAATACACATTGCTCTATTTTGAATAAGAAATAATAACGACAGGGAACGGTCACATTTAATTTCGTGTAATTTTGACAATCCATGTGTCACTACTCCTGAGGAATTACGATCTAGATGTTGATCGAACACAGTCGAGATATTAAATCAATTAACAGGTTTATTAAGTTAGATTCAAAATCTTCATGTTAGATAGCTGACATAGGGAATATTGACAAATATAAGGGCCATAATCTCAAGTGGCAATAGATGAATCTGAATGTAAACCGGACTCAATCATGAGTAATATATTATGCTTAAAACAGTGTGACCAAGTTTGGTAATGATTGGATAAGTAATGACCAAGTTAAAGAGCGGACATACAAGTTCAACGCCGCGAACAAACGAGGACCACGACGATGGCAACATAGTTCAAATATATCTGCCATGCTCAGCAGGCAGAATAAACAAATTACAGACTGAAAAGGGGTACAGAACGATATTGAACAAATAATATTTAAATTCAAATTAATCTTTTTGAACTGTTAGTTATAAATGAATGAGATGTCCAGTGCTTTGTCTACCAAATCTAGTGTTACGCCCAACCTATGGGAGCATAAAGATGGGCCTTTTCCGTCCGTGCGTCCGTCCGTCCGTGCGTCCGTCCGTAAGTAATGCGAACTTGTGTTATTCAAAACTCCAAAACTATTTGACCTTGAGTCCTGGAAGCTTAGAGGAATGTTGTTTATGTGATGAAGTTGTGCACCTGCTGGGTTTTCGTTTGCAGCTGTACGTAGTAGGGGGAGAGTTATAGCCCTTCAATTACCAACAATTGGCATTTTCGAGCTTGTGTCATTTAGAACACCAAATCGATATGACGTCATGAAGCATTATGGTAATGTTGTTGGTGTGAATATGTTTGTTTGCAGCTGCAAATAGTTTAGATGGTGTTATGGACTTCAATTTGCATAAATTGGAATTTTCGAATTATGGTTCTTGCATCTGTTCGTGACGGTTCTATTAACATGTTTTATAAAAGTGGGTGTAAGTTCATGTCTGCAGCTCAAAATACTCCAATTTTTTCACTAAGCAATGTGGGTTGCTATTTTCTACGTTCATGATTCGCGTATAATCACATGGCACCTTCACCATTTCTTATAAATAATGTTGCTGTATGTTCGTTTGTCTGCGCTTCAACAAAAATAATTCCGGTAATACAATTGATAACATTTTGTTTGCATATACGATGATAAAACGAACGAATAAATTGTTATAGTAGACTTTTATTTTGGTTGGAACTGGTGTCTACATTTCCTATGACATGTGACGCAAGTGGGTGCATCCATGTCCTATTCACACAATTCTAGTTCGATATTGCATGGAATGCTTAGTTTAAAAGAGATGGTTTGTCAAACAAGATGAAAACAATTACACATTCATTTTAATGCATATTGTTGTTGTTGTTGCTGTAGTTGTTGTTGTTGTTGTTGTTGTTGTTGTTGTTGTTGTTGTTGTTTACTGGTCCAACATGTGGGCAGAGATATAATGGATAGAAAATTACTGCTGGGTAGGGGACAAGTCCCACCTGATTTGTGACAAAAACAAACGTTTTAAAGACAACCTTTATATCTTCTTTATCTAAATTATTTTGATAGTTGGGATCAATCGGGTTTTCGTCAAATCGATTGTTCAAATATGGTTAGCTTGAACATTAACATTAAATATATACATTTCATCGATCACAGCTTGCTACGCGAGTATATACCGAAACCTTAGTGAAACAACTAAAGAGTAAATAAAAATGCAAGCAGCTATTGAATTATTTAATTTATGTGAAAGCGGCGCTGAAAGATATTGTTCATAACCGCAAAGTAGTAGGATTTTTATGGCATGCTTAGGTACACTATTTTGTCATAAATAAATAGACACAGAGCTACTCTCAACAAAAGATACTTTACCGCAGTTTGCTCAAAATATATTCACATATTCAAGATGTATCAGAATTGGGCTTTATTGTGTATATGGTGATTGAAAATTGTAAATGAAAACATGTGGTCTTAAACAATAGTACAGGTGCCCTAGATATTTGGCATATTAAATTGAGTCGTAAATCTGGCCGTAAAACTAGGCTTTATAGTACATTTGTGTATTCGTATTATAAAGAAGCATTGTTCAGTCGTCCTATACGAATTAGTATTACCTCATTCTAAAATCTGAAAACTATGCACAGGTATGTATTTGATTCTTTTTGGTAAAAGTAACGCGTTCTTGTTGAGCCAAAAGCGACTATTTTATTACAATTAATCATGTATCTATGACTACTGTGGCAATGTATGGAAAACAACGAGGTATGAAGTAGACTTTTTAAAACTTTTATTTAAATAAAATATTTTATTAATAAATAAACTTTACATTAAATGATCACAAACAAAACATAATCAGTTAACCCAACCACTTGAACACTTTATTGACGGTTTCTTTCGTCTTGTCGGCTACAGTTTTGCCTGTGTCTTTTACCGCATCAACCGTTTTTTGGCCGACTTGAGATGTCACTTTAACGACAGGGTTATCAGCTATTGTTTTGCCTCCTTTAATAAGAGTTGTTCCAACCTTCTCTCCAACATTTTTCACGTCTTCAATCGCGTCTTTACTGGCCTTAGCTATTGCTTCTCCGGTTTTCTTGCCTGCATCAGCAACTGTATTTCCTATGTTCTCCGCTCCTTTCTTAATTTTTTGTAAAAATCCCCAGCCTTCTACCGAATGGAACATCAGAATGGCCACAAACAGGGATGCAATCACCGTGTTTTTCTTCATCTGCAACAACAAAAATCAAACTCACATTAAAACCTATTCAATAATTGGATATACGTAGCTTTTAATACATGCATGATTTTAGAGGTAGTTATTTTTTAGCGTAATAAATTCAATTATAGAAATATAAAAGAATTTAACGAAATCAGACGAATGAAATATCTAGAACAGTTTGTTCTGATGTTTAATCTGAAAATATGAATGTAAAGAGCATAAAGCATAATTATAAGCCATTCAAGTAGGAAAATTCTACGCGGCGCACAAACAAAAATGCACAATACTAAATAAATATACTCTGCAATAAAGTATTATTACATAGAGAACTGAAAATAACGTGTCCGTTTTCAGTTCATTTTGGTTTTGTATTACATCGAATGGAAAAAAAGTAGCCAGTTACTCTGCTACCGACTAGAAAATGATTTATTGTAATTAACATAATGTACTTTTCTCTTTACTCTTAAGCATAAAGAGTAAGACATGAACAATCACAAAATAGCTCTCTCGGTGTAAGTGTTCAAACGAGTCCAATTTAAAGCACGTTAATCGAACATAAAACGAAAATAAGATTCTGGATGATTTGACAACAACAACACAGTGTAAAGAACGACGGTGAAACAGGTGTTTCATTCATGACGTTGACGTGTGACGTCAAAGTTCGTCAATGTTAGTAAGTATTTTGCACGTTGAGACATGTAGCCAAACGAAAATACGATTATTCAAACAACAGTTATTAAGACGGGGTAAACAGACTCTGCCTCTGACTCTGTTGATAAATAGCCATGCGCATTTAGAATGCGTGTAAATATGAATGGTTTCTACGCTAGGTCACTTGACTTGCAGATTAAATCATAAATCATAAATGAAACGACGAAGAGCTTATTCCTGTGTCCCTTCTGACAATGTTTGATTGTTATATAATGGTAGGGTCGGGTAATAAGTTCTTACGGTTCTTACAGGAGATTGTCTTCTTCTAGTTATCTGGTGGATTTGTACCCTGAACCAAACATTAGTCCATTTTGATTAAAACTGTCCAAATAGGCTACGATTAGGACGTTTCATTTTTTTGCTTGCAACGCATTATCTATAAACAAACATCGCATCCAGAATACCTACGTCAATCAAATGACTCACGTCGTATACTAGTTTTTGATGCACTCTTACTCCCAAATAAGATTTACCACAATGGATAATATTGTTTTAATTTTCCAAAAGGGATAAATAAATGTCGTAACCAATGGTTCTTATGAAGGCTACCGAGTTTAATTTGAGATAAATTCTATATTATGAGACTATAGTAGACCGCAGTAAATCTTTTAGCATTCACCAATCATTTAATATTTTTGCGCTTTCTGCTATTAAATACACGGTCACAATCTTGTTATCAGTAATTAATGCTTTCCATAAATGCATTATTTAGTAAGTAGTTAAAGGTTCTTCAGTCAAAACTGAGGTTTGTTATACATGTGTTTGTATTGGTTTTGAATAAGAGTGTCACTTTAATATTTACAAGATTAAATATATTTCAAATAAAATTAATTTTCCAAAACCATGTAACCGCCATTATAAAATCTTAGCTTTCATATGGGAAAAACGTTTTATGACTTTTGACACGAGACCCTTGCTCTTATCAAATATATTTTTGAGGCTGTAAATGATAAATGGAGTTTACTTGGCCTACATGTAAGATCAGGTAATAGTTTACGTGTTTTTAAACTGTATAGCACTTATGAATGATGGATATTTGTTATGAAATATCGTTAATGAAGTGCGTTGTCGAAAGACCTTTATTGCTGAGTATGTATATTAAGATAGGAAAAATAATTGAAAATGAGCCAGTTATTCATAGATTTTTTTATTTTTAATGGCTAATTGTATGCAGTAAATTGAGGATCAACAAGTGATGAGTATTATTCAGAAGGGTGTATTTTTTTTCAACGTCCTACAAACACACACACACACACACACACACAGAGAACAGACCAAAGTGATGGCGTAGCCCGAATGTAGTCAACAATCGCTAACATCTCGGACTCTTGTTAATTACAAAAATCGTGAAATTGAAGTTTGGCATTTTACAAAATATAAAGTCAGCGACCAAGTATAAACAGGCGAGACAAACTCAATTATCATTGGTATTAAAAATGCACTCATACACACTCATATGATATACCACAATAAATACAATTATTTTAAAAGGATGAATACATATCGAAAACAATGGTTCTTAAGGATACCGTGTTTAATTTGAAAGTAAGGTGCAGGAAACACGGTATTTATACCGTATGAGACGTTAGTTGATCACTGTAAATATTTTAGGACCATTCAATCACTTATTTTTTTGCGTTTTTAGATAGTCCAGCTATTAAATACACGGGTACCATCTTAGTATCAGTAATTAATGTTTTCCATAAATGCATTATTTATTAAGTAGTTAAAACTTTATTATTCAAAAATTTGTGTTTGTTATACATGTGTATGTATTGATTTTAAATAAGAGTGTCACTTTAAAAAAGTGTTCACACTAAAACATGTTCAACGTCTGAAGTGTACATACGTCTTTGCATCATGAGTATTTTTGTAACGCACACTTTTTAATATATTTTTTAATAAAAATGCTTACCTTGCTAAATAGGTGTACAATAAACTGCTTTGAATATTTCTCTTCAAATACGTTATGTATACTGCCATGGTAAAAACGATCCGCTTTATATAGCACAGACAGTGTTAGAAATTGTGACCGTATGAAAAAAAAAACATCAATCAACTAGACAGGCATACGTAAAAAAAAAACTATTTGACGTAATTATAACAAAGTGGTCACACACTTTTTTTAAAAAATGGATTATGGGAGCGCCTTTCAAAGAAGTTTCGGCGTACAGGCATGTACTCTCTTATTATGCTTACGCTATTCACTCAAATGATCGAAAATATGTTGATTAATCTTTTTTTCTCAGAAAACGTGTTATGAGTTTTTAAAAACATCATAACAAACAAATCGTCCGTCCGAAAAAAAATGATATTGTGAATTAAACATTTGTATACAACAGACCGAAGCTAGTCGGAGGTTCAAGTTTTTGACCTTTTGTTTTTTCGAGTTTATGAAGCAGATTTTGTAAATGCATGGAAGTAGATCAAATATTTAATTAAAACATAACCATTTAGATTCATCGGTACTTTTGCATATTGAATACGATTAAAACAGGTTATGAAACGGAAAAATGTAAAAGATGATTACCAGAAAGTCAAACATCAAAACGTAAATAAGCTTTTTGATCACAAATCTTATCATAGAAATATATACTTTTTCTACCTAGAAAATCATCTGGTTTTCTATTACGGAAGATATTAATAAGGATTAAGAATTTAAAACAGACATTTGCAAAAGCTTATGTGGTGCACTTTAAAATAGTTCGTGCGTTCAAACATAACGATGGTGTTACGGCATTAGGTCGATAGTGTTATGGCTTTCGGTCGATGCTGTTACGGCTTTCGGTCGATGATGTTACGGCTTTAGGTCGATGGTTCTTCGGCTTTCAGTCGATGGTGTTACGGCTTTCAGTCGATCGTGTTACGGCTTTCGGTCGACAGTGTTGCGGATTAAGGTCGATGGTGTTACGGCTTTCGGTCGATAGTGTTTCGGATAAAGGTTGAGAGTGATACGGGTTTTACTCGATAGTATTACGGCTTCCGGTTGATAGAAATACGGCTTTCTGTCGATAATGTTACGGGTTTAGAGTGATAGTGTTACGGTTTTACAGTATTATACTCCCTTTCGCCTTGTTATGTTAAATAGGGTTTCGAAAGATTGTTTGTTACGGCTTTCGGTTGATAGTGGTACGGGTTACGGTGTATAGTGTTCCGATTTTCGGTCAAAAGTGTTACGACTTTCGATCGATACTTTGACATGTTTCGGTCGATAGCGTAACGACATTCAAAAAATCCTATGTGGTGATTTTCGATTGATACTTTTACGGATTTAGTGTGATAATGTTACAGCTTTGGGTCGGTCGTGTAACATTTTTCGGTCGATTGTATTCTGGATCGGTCGATAAAGTTACGGACTTCGGTCGATAGCGTTTCCGGTTTCGGACTAGTTGGGATGGCACATTTCAATGATACGGGATGCATATATTAAAGAATAGTTCATGGTTAACAATTAAAAAACATGTATCCGTATATGTTTGTTATTGCACTTGTCGATATTAGTTGTAGGAATCAAATGTCTAAAATATCATTTTTCACTGGTTTTCTTATAAATACCACTGGTTGTTGGACAGACGCTTTTATATGTGTCACGGGACATGCAGACAGTTATTAGCGTTCTTTTCCCTTTAAGTTCATTAGAAGATTTAAATCACAACTATGAAGAAAATTCCGAAACAGGAACATGATGGAAAAGTTATTAAGTAATTACAAGACATTCAGCGTGAAAGAGTAACTTTACTAGAATGCGGCTTATGGTTTCATCATTGTAGAGTTGTTGAAAATGATATGTTCAAGTTCGAGGGATCTCTGTGTTGTTTTGGGAAGTTGTGTGCATCTCATTGTTGTCAAGCTGTTCGGCCTTTATCTCAGTTCCTTATAAAAAGTTCATTGCTACAATGTCCCTGTCAATAATCCGATGTTTTAATTAACATACTCTCTGTTTACTGTGAATATTCAGTGTCACAATGAAATAATAATAAAAAGAGCAACTAGCTAAACACATGTGTTACGCATCACATGACAAAGGATCATCCGAGACATTGTTTTACGCGTGACAAGGCAAGGCACAGTGATGATGGCTCATTTCGAAAAGAATCAATTATTAAATGGGACTAGACACCAGATGATACCATTTCAAGAAAAACAATGGTCAAAAATTGTACATATAATTGACATCGTTGTGTACAACTGAATGAATCTTCCTGATGTTTCACAACAGCCACTTTCGCATTTTTTGCGCATTTTTCTATTCGAATTGTTCTGGTGTTGTCTACCACGGAAATCCCAGTAATATTTATAAGAGCGTCCGTTTATTTATCTGTACTCATGAACAGACATGCACACATGATTTAAACTGGGAAACTATTATGCACTGGTTTTAAACCGGGAAACTCAGAGACAGCAACATGATTGTTGCGTTTATTCTTTAAATCATGTAAAATGATGTATTATCGGCCTCCTTCTCGCTCGCATGGACAAGTCTAGGCTTGTTTTGAGGGAATACTGTATTTGCCGTTTTTTAACCATCTGGTGTCTAGTCCCTTTAAAGTACATTTCTCTCATTAATAATTGCTATAGAAGGAGAAAGATCGACAACGGCTGCGCCACTGAGATGAAGAAAGGCTGGGAAAGGAAAAACCTCACCGATTCTTCTTCTTCTTTCTTCTTCTTCTTCTTCTTCTTCTTCTTCTTCTTCTTCTTCTTCTTCTTCTTCTTCTTCTTCTTCTTCTTCTTCTTCTTCTTTGCTATAGAAGGAGAAAGATCGAAAACGGTTGTGCCACTGAAATGAAGAAAGGCTGGGAAAGGAAAAACCTCACCGATTCTTCTTCTTCTTCTTCTTCTTCTTCTTCTTCTTCTTCTTCTTCTTCTTCTTCTTCTTCTTCTTCTTTGCTATAGAAGGAGAAAGATCGACAAAGGCTGCGCCACTGAGATGAAGAAAGGCTGGGAAAGGAAAAACCTCACCGATTCTTCTTCTTCTTTCTTCTTCTTCTTCTTCTTCTTCTTCTTCTTCTTCTTCTTCTTCTTCTTCTTCTTCTTCTTCTTCTTCTTTGCTATAGAAGGAGAAAGATCGAAAACGGCTGTGCCACTGAGATGAAGAAAGGCTGGGAAAGGAAAAACCTCACCGATTCTTCTTTCTTCTTTCTTCTACTTCTTCATCATCTTCTTCTTCGATGATTCTCGGACTCGTACTTCGACTGGGAAGGTTTTATCGGGTCTTTGTCATCTGGTTTCAGGGTATTTCACTTTTTCCAAAAAGAGCGTATGTTTTTCGAATTACTAAGAATCTAAAGCTCATATATTGAGACATACATAAACATTGTGGCTATGACAATTGAATTGCATCTTTGATACATTTCAGTCTTTTTTTTAGAATATTTTTAGACACACGCCTACGTCAAATAGGATTCCATTCTTTGACTGATTATATAATTAGAAGGTGAAACAATAAGTTAATGCTGCATGATTTTTTTTAGCTTTGTTGACTTAGACAAAAGCACAGTGCCCATTTTCAATCAAACGGATATAGATTTATATGCATTTGTGACATATTTTTAATACTTTGCCATTCCAACGTTTAAACAGCCCGAAGAGAACTCTGAATTAAGTAAAATATCAAATAGAATCGACGTACCCACCGGTGGTCGGATAATCTGGGTGTTGCCCATCCCTGGTGCCTAAAACAGTATTATCAAGTCCTTAACTTCAAAAGTGGTTTCTTAGTTTTATTATGAAATTGTTATCAATTATTAGTAATCCGAATCCACTCTGCTCTTGAAGTTCAAATTGGAGAGCTGACTCCGGCGTCCCGAGTATCACCAACATGGGTAAGAATCCGATGTACCAATATAAAGTTTCTTATTTCCGAGCCATGCACATGTTTAGCATGAGACGTGAATTTTTGCGGTGTTTTCATTAGTATAATGAATAAATCGAAAATATTTTTACGTAGATTCCTTGTTTAATCTGAAGTGCAATTACGAGCGCGTAATTTTGGCATCATATGGTAAAAGGTTAGAAAATGACCTAAAACTGACAACAAGTATCGTCCATTGTGTCATAATTCACTCACACCTCAACACCTTTAACGATAACAACGTCTGTCCTGTGCGTCTAGCAGGTATGCAGATGTGTTAAATGTTATCTACTGTCTTCAATAAAGATGTATAACATCACATTCCTACATGATTCTTCAATTTCTTGTTATTCCCTCTATAACTTTACTTTAAAAAGAATCAAGTTCACTAACTCGAAGCATTCGTATATTGCAATAGCCTCCCTTCCTGTAAACTAAACTTTGATTCTAAAACTACATGCATTTGCTGTTCTAGTTAATTAACTGTAATTATGCAATATAAGAAATATAAATATAGTGATAAAAATGATCAAACCTTAACCTTAACCTCAAATCGACGCTTGTCTATTAAAATCATTTGTAATCAAACGCA
This sequence comes from Mya arenaria, assembly GCF_026914265.1. Lineage (NCBI taxonomy): Eukaryota > Metazoa > Mollusca > Bivalvia > Myida > Myidae > Mya > Mya arenaria. The sequence goes on along the minus strand of NC_069124.1, from coordinate 51,841,825 downwards.
ACATAGTTTTAGATATTGAAATACGACAATATTGTAATGATTATTTGTCCTGAATTCTATTTATCAAATGCATAGAAAACGAACAAATAACCATTCATAGTGTACACAAAGAAAACCTTCACAGAGCTTTCACGAAAAAATGGGCCGATTGTTCAAAACTCAGTAAAAGTTAACAACGTGGTTAGGACATCGTTGTTAACTTTAAGGGTGAACTATTTTATGATGTGCTGATAATCTAAAGTGACACTCTTATTCAAAATCAATACATACACATGTATAACAAACATCAATTTAGACTGATAAACCTTTAAATCTTACTAAATAATGCATATACGGGAAATCCTGCATTTACGGAAAATATTAATTACTGATAACAAAATTGTAACCGTGTATTAAATAGCAGAAAGCGCAAAAACGTTAAATGATTGGTGAGTGCTAAAAGATTTACTAGATTGAGATGTTCTACTATGGTCTCATAAGGTAGAAATATCGTGTTTTATGCACATTTCTTTCAAATTAAACTCGGTGTCCTTCATAAGAACCTTGATTTGGACATTTGTTTATCCTTTTTTGGAATATTAAAACAATATTACTAATTGTGGCAAATCTTATCTGGGAGTAAGAGTGCATCTTTAAATAAAATTAGCATAGCTGAATTAGTTGTCTCAATATTTCTAAAAATTAACACAGATCAGATGTGTGTTCATGAAACTGTAAGAGTATTGAGAATTTAAAAGTTAACAACGATCCAGTTAACAACGTTGTTAACTTAAACAATGCTCTAAACAATCGGACAACTGTTAACAATCGTGATAACATTCAAAAGTATACTGCCCGAGCGTCCGCCAGCGTCATTCACACCTGTAATGATTGCCTCTCGCCAGCTGACGAGTTGTTTCCCTTAGGGCGGCGTTTGTCATCAGAGCTTCGTATTGGAAGGGCACCTTTACGATCAATAATAAAGCTGTTATCATTTGTTACACAAAGAAACGTAGGGGACCTTTACGGATGATCCAAATAGACAAGGCTGGTCTTGTTTACATCGAAATATGTAGCGAAATGATGAAAGACAATATCTAACAGACATCAAACCATATTTGCTTAATAGCATTTAAACCTAAAACAAAAATATACGAGTTTAGTAACATCGTCTTAAGTTAAACCAACCATACATAAATCTGGATTTTTATGGTCATTTATATACGACATTGGAGTTTAATGTGTTAACTAAATCGTTATCAGAATTCAATTTGTGTTTCAATACGAAAAAGAAGGTCGCTTAATGTAGACACATGCTTTCTTTATCTTAACTTGTTTTTGAATGCAGACATATTTCAAGGTTGTCATTCAACTATGCAAATCATGAGCCAGGGAAGTTATTTGGAACGTATTAATGACAGCATATAGACGAATATTACGACAAAAAATCACCGGCGTAGGTTTAAAACAGAGTGATACATTATTGAAGTATTTGAAATAAATAGCAATACATTTGCTGTAGTCTTTAGTTAGAGATATCGTTTCTCGGACAAGGAAGTTAAGTACCACAGGAATAACTTAGTGCTTATGCTTAGTTTTGAAATAAACCAAAAGTAAAAAAATACAAGATGCCGTTCTGTGGACTTAAAAAGTCGAAAAAGGAGAAGAGGGATCCGAGTCCACCGTTTGAAAGGTAATATAAAAGATGGTACAATAAATAGTTCGAGTGATAAAAGCGAAACCTTTTCAAGAAACACTAAATATAGAAAACTGCATATCATTACATAAAACAGTTTCGCTTTCACCCAGATTTGCTACTGGAGAAGGACGCCCTATGGATGGATTGTTCAGAACTTTGTTAAAGTTAACAGCGTTGATAACGCCATCGTTATTGACTTTAAGACGTGAATTATTTGATGACGTGCTCATATATTTTTAAAAAATTACACAGCTGAAACAGTGGTTTCAGATCTTGTTAGAAATACTGCAGATCACAATCCTATCCATTTAACTTCCAGAACAATAAAGATTTCAGGGTCAACTACGGTGACATTAACGTGGTCGTTTACTTTAACATGGTTCTGAACAATCACCCCATGAGTATACTAAATTCATTCGATGTTTTCATGTTACGGAGGTGACCTACATATTTATAAAATCTGCATTAAGTGACTTGAATAAACATACAGTTTTGTATTATTTAGAAAAAAAAATAATGTAAAAATACTTCGAAGAATGGATATTCCGTCAGTAATTAGGAGTAATTATTTGACTGGGGGACCTTAGAAGGAGATTTAAAGTAGTGTCACAATAATATATGTCACAACATCTTTGGTAGTTGGTGAATGTTTGCATTCTTTCGTTCCAATCGCCTTAAGGAGTTCATTATCACGAACATCATTTGTACTGTTGTAAAGTGAACATGTTCATCGCTGTAGATAACATCATAAATGCTCACATTCAGATATTTATGATACAGCTGGTTACACGTTTTGCATAATTTGAAAATTGTCGCCTCTAAAAGTGTAACGATCAACCAAGTTATGACATATGTTAACATTTTACGACCAACACTGAAGACTGAAGATAGGAATTAGGTTTCGTTTTGGACACCTTCTTGAAGGGTTGGGTTTCAGTTTATTCACTTGATATCCTTCAGTTGTAAACAGGATTTAAATCTTTTTAAATGCTTTGTAAAATTGTCTGTCGTTTGGTTAGTTATAACTTATAACGAATCAGTTTGTAACTTAATGGAATGTACTTGATTATTGAGTAATAATTGGTCGAGTGTTCAGAACTTTGTTAAGGTTTACAGTTGTTAACAGTGTCGTTGTTAACTTTAACAGATAAACTATTATGTAACATGCTTATACCACTATATAAAACATGTACAGTTGAAACAGATGCCTCGCACCTTGTAAGAAATATTGCAGATTACTAGTGTTTCCATTTTAGTTCTAGGATAATAACGATTTAAAAGTTAACAGCGACAAGGTTAACAATGTTGTTAACTTTAACAAAGGTCTGAACAATCAGCCCAAAGTCTTTGTTTCCCCCTGTCTCTTGCAAATGTCAGGCTTTTCCGTTTCATGTCAAAATTATCATTTAGAGACAAAGACAATGATTTATTTTCGCTTTTAAGCGACTAGCCCATGCAACATATGTGCAAATATTCAAACATGCAACATGTTTTACACAATCATGGTTATGTACATGAAGATCGATATGAGCAATAATGATATTCAGATTAATCACCAGTGAAGTTAATGTAATGTATAATATAATCAATGTGGTTATAACTGCTGTAGTTTTATAGTCGTGAATATATTATTATCTCATTTCAGTATATCAAAATAGTATATATGTATACAAACACAGCAGAATCTTAATTTGACTGGGTTGCGTGTTTAATAATATAAACACATCATGGTAAAATATAATTTTACGGATCATTAAATGAAAATACAGATGTTACAGTATCAAATCGTCCCTATTTGTTTACATTTGTCGGTGAGACATTTACACGATCTTTATGCAATAAAATAAGGACATAGTTTCTATTCAATGTCACGCTCCATACTTCATGTCATGGTAAAGGATCACTAAATACCAGCAAGCGATCAGAGTGTGTTTATTCTTCATAACAAAAACAAATCAGAAAAATATTCTATAGCCCTATCTTTCCTTATATCTCTTCTGATAATATTTTGTTCAATAAGATTTAACCATAAATCTTTCCTATTGAATTACCTGACATCCCTCAACTATCCTATACTGGCAGTTAAACTTAGGGTAGGACTTTTGACCTTCCGATGTGGGAGTGATCGGGGGATTATAGAGGTAATTGGTTCTGTAATAGTTTGGTATGTTAATCCGCAACGATACCTTTTATGGTACTATGTTTGTATATGAATAAAGGTGTTTCTCCACCTTAATACAAATTCGATAAGTAAACTTTGTTAAGTTCACACAAAGCAGTGGAAGTGCACGAGACATTAGCTACGTTTCATTTTTGAAAGGGAGACTCATTTTTATGCCCCCCCCCCCCCCCCCCCCCCCGTTAAAAGAGGCGTAGGAGGATTGGGCTCAAATGTATTTGCCCGTACGCATGTGTGTCTTTTTAAATTGTCTTCACTTTGCCTGCCCCAATTCGTTAAGATATTTGATATGAACATTGCTTTCAAAATTAAACAATTTCGTAACCATAATCACGTATAAAAGGACTTGGTGTAAATAGATATTTGTTGTTCCTCTAACAATGCAATTAAAATGGCCAGTGTGTGTTCGAACGTATCGTGGCATTTATGAATCAGTTTTCCACTTTTTAATCAGGTTGCACATTAAACTTTTATGGATTTATGGTCGAATTGTATAAACATGTACGTCTATGTTCCTAATATGGACACTTTACACTGAATGTTTGCTCAATAGTGATTTAAAGTGGCTTATCTTGCTAAGCCATTAAACGTTACTACTTTATTTGAACACGAACCCAATAAGAGTAAACGTGCACAATACTTTATTTCATGTGTATGGATTACTTCCATAGCATTGTCATTCTATGATTTGCAAAATTTATTAATTATCAATCCTATCCACAAATCCTCTTTGTTTACCGAATATTTGCTTATGCTCTTATAGAGAGCCTGGGCTGCAGCCACCTGTCATTTAGACTGGCAACCCTTCCGTTCCGTTTGAAATTGGCTATTTATAATTGGTAATAATCGCTCTGTTTTGTCATGTACTGTTCTATAATAATACAATCTCTGTATTACCTTGGAAAGGTATCAGAATCATTATCACTTCATTTACAAAATGCTTCAACTTACATAAACAGCGTCAAATGTGGTAACAATAACTAGTTAAGCATACACTTGTGCAAAGTATTCCTTGTGTTTCGTTCTCTTATGGGGTCGACAGAATAACAGAACATCAAATAACAAAACAACAATTCGGTGGCTATAAAATTTATATAGAAAACGTATGTTTTGAACTATGGATTCAAAATTACGTGTTTCTTAAAGAGGTACATTACAGTTTGGTGCAAAATAGAAAAAAAATCAACGTATTATTTTGTTTTACTCCAATAATCAAAACCAGAAAAAGCTCATAATTTATGGACAGATAGAAAAGTATTTGATATGTTTGTGCTTTTTTAACTGGGGAGTTTTTGGTCACGTAGCTATTAATTGGAAAAAGGACATTGGTAATATTTATTTTCTATACACAAATAATGTTTTTGTTTTTATTATTAAAGGCAAATGAGTTAAACCTAATAATGCTTTAAAATTAAAAAAAAAATGTATATATCGTCATCTTAGTGCAATAACTCAATAACTGCATATAGAAATAGAAACAGATGTTCAGTTCTTGCACTAAGGTGGCGATATATTGTTTGCATCTACCTGTATTGGTCAACTTTAATTGTTTACTTTCGCATACAAGATCAAGAATCAAATATGTATGACCGTTGGAGTAACTGTGTGTCTTATACAACTACGATATAATGAATATGTATTATTTATCAACATTATGCTAAATGCGCCTCCTGCAGCCAGTCTACTATTTTTGCGATATTGGAATATTAATTTCATAACTGAACCCTGCACCTGTCGAAGGCTCAGATATAGAATAAAAAAACAATGGTGTCTAATGCTCATTAATTTTTTACAATGCTGATCAATATTTATTGACGAGTTCGTGCAAATAAAACTATCGAACGTGCTAAATTAATGTAATAAAAACGTAAACACGAGTATGGTATTAACTTGTTTACTTTTGCCTTTGAGAATTGAATGTTTCTGAACGTTATAAACAAACGAGTTCATGTATGTTCATATTATTATATCTTTCGAAAACAGGAGAATAACTCGAGATAAAACTAAACGCGACAGATGATAAAACAGACATATCATTAAGTCATTTATCATGATCTTCACACGAAACAAGTAGTGACTTAAAGAAACGATTTATCATCCGTAATGTAGTTTTAAAACTATACAAAATGGTTGCAAAATGGGCATTTTACATGTAAAGGAAACCGAATATAGTCGAACCTCGTTGGCTCGAAATCGCTTTGCTCGAACTTTTCGAGGCTCGGTTCCTGTGAGTTCGAGCCAACGGTGTTCGACTGCATTTTTTATGAAAACAGGATTATACTACGACATAAAATATAAAGATAAATTCTTATTAAGATAAATTTTAAACTCTGATGATATATGCAAAAGCTTTCAAATGATATACACTAAAGTCCTCTTGGTGTTAACGGAACACAATTACACTGGTGCTTTTGCTGTAACCTTGCTCTGTAAGAAAAAGACACAACTGCATACCCATGACGAGCAAACACTATCCATTAATTCTGGGTTTGGTTACCAAAGTGATTGTTTCCAAAAACACATGGAAATAGCCGACGAGTCGGTTTCAACTGTCATTTATGCTAAATCATGTCTGGTCATGACTTACCTTGCATCCCGTTTTAATTATATTAATATGCAAACCAATACATCATACATAGTTAACACGTATAACATGACATTTGCTGATGAAGATATTTGCCCCGGGGTCCCGACTTAAATTACTGTATACATGTGTTGTCGTCTGATCTGGCAGTGACTACATCATGTAGCTGACATGATTGTTTAAAGAACGTTTTGAATTTGAAAACTATCTTGTTAAAACACCGCCAAAATTATTGAACTATGTTATGCGATTTAGAACAAGAAACAATCATTTTCCTATTGAAGTAGGTAGTTTGACGAATATAAATATAAATGACAGAAATTGCCACCTTTGTGATTCAAATCGTATTGGTGATGAATTTCATTATTTGTTAGAGTGTAGTTATTTCACTAACGAAAGGCGACGTTTAATTGATAACTGTAATTTTAGAACTCCGAATATATTGTCATTTAAACGTGTTATGAAATTAAACCCAGAATGTATTATGTTTTCAAAGTTGTGTAAATTTATAAAATGTATCATTCAAAAAGTCAATTATAGAATATAATGTACTCCTCTTTATACCATGATGTTATAATAATTATTATTATGATTGAAGTTCATTTTTCAAAGCCTCTTTATGTGTAACTGTATAATATGTTCATTGCAATTCTCATTTTGTCATGCATGTATGACATGAGTTTACTGAATAAACTTGAAACTTGAAACTTAAAAATATATATTTTGTAACCCGTGGCATGTAATTTAATCATCATATTTCAACATCACTTTAAATAACAAAAGCCCAAATTCGGACACTTAGGTCGCTAACATTCAGAGTTGAGGGCATGTACATTTGGATGGATGGACATCAATATGGTTAAGCAACCATCATAATACACTGACCTCGTGTGAACCGACAACTATCTACCTGCTCAAAACCCAATCTCATAACTTGACATGAATTATTTCACACGATCATATCCATACACTTACCCAGCACAGGGTTTTACTGAGAGCACATTCCTTCTCAATGTGAAAAACCAATGTTTAATTCTTAATGATATGGCGCTGTAATGTATGCATTTAAATAAATAGCTTGTTCTTTTTTTTTCTTCAGAAAACAACCACCTGACAATAGTCATGAGCTAGAAAGTTTACACAGAAAAATTGCAGAATTCGAAAAAGAGAACGGGAGTTTACAAAAAGAACTAAAGAATAAAGATAGAGAATTATCATCGTTACGAAGAGAGGCTAAAGACTTGAAGAGCAAGGTAGATGCTCTTAAAGAAGAAGCTAAGGAAGCTAAGTCTGCGAGAGATGAAGGTTTGGTCAAGAAGGAAGAGGACGTACGCGTTACTTCACAGATGTAAGTATTTCAACATACAAATTAAAACTTGTTTACCTCTGCTGTTTTATCTATGATTTTATCTTCCTTTCTTTGTTATACCAGTTGGGTGTGCAACACGGAGTAACAATTCCGACGAGTATACAAGTGTTAATGTCTTAAATGCAATATACATAAAGGTTAAAGTGTCGTTGGGTTGTGAGTTTTCCTATATAAAATATCGTTTTACTTCTTAATAAGGTGTTGAATATTATAGAACATTAACTGCTAACCAATGACACCAAAGTATCATCTTCAAAGGAACATACACTCACACTAATAGTAAATTTTACAGATCGAAGGATATCAGAGAAGTCGAACGTAAAATGGGGGATCTTGACTTGCAAATTAACGTACAACACAAACCAAAGTAGGCATATCTTTTACGCAATAATTGCAATCTACGTATCTGCATAAGTGTGTCCATGGTCAAACCAATGCTTGCTTCTTACCCTTGCTTTCATCTATCTTATATTCAGCTTTTCTATTTTCCACCATTCGTTCTTTTTAAGAGTAAGCATTTTAGAACCATATTTACTCAAAGTGGCAGTGTTGTCCACAATTATTAAAACACGCTCATTTTGATTTAAAACGTACATGTGTTCATTATTGAATCACACAAACTTAAATGTGACACCCTTGTAACCACTTCTTACGAAGACTAGTTTTCCTTTTGATATTTTATATTGGCGCTAGTACAAGGTAGTCAATTCCATTTACAGAGGAGATAACGAAAGTGAGAAGAGTAAATTAGAAGAAAGACTTCGAAAAGCCGAACAAGAACTTGAAGCAGTGAAGAAAGTCAAAGATGCAAACAGAAAAGAAGCTAACGAATCACTTGAAAAACTCCGCCAAGAGTTGGAAGCTTTACACAAGACACTGGAAACAGCTAAGACAGAAAAACACAAAGCAGAAGAGGACAGAGACAGGTATGAATACATGAATAAGTAAATGTCAGACAGTCTACAAGATTTATACCATAAAGTCGATTGCAAACTTGAGACGTGTAGTTGAAGTAGCATTGAAGTGCTACTGGTTTATATAATATTGTGTTGTATAAGTATCTTCCATGGCCGAGAGTGTAAGATAAGTTCATTCCGACCGGAGCGTATGGTGTTTAGCGAAAACGAGGTTTACCGAGTTTCCGCAAAACACCCTGCGCGAGGGTCGGGATGAACCTATCGTACACGAGCGGCTATGGCAGATGCTTTTTCTCCCACCTCAGTGAAACAAAATTAAGTAAAAATGTATTTTTTTGCTGGAACTCTTTTGTGCTTAGTGAAAATAATTGCGTATGGATATGCGATAATTCGTGGTTGTCATGGATATGCGCGCAGTGATATTGCAACAAGACCTGATTCCCATGATGCTACAGACGGCAGTCTTCAACAAGGGAGGTAATTACATTATGTGATGACCATTAAAAAAGGAGTTCCATACGGGCATTTTATCTTCGCCCGTGGGCAAGATAAGAATTTCTAGCATGGTTAAATTATTGGATCTATTTATCTGAGGTGGGAGAATAGAAGTTTGCTGTATGTTTGTCAATTGTCTTACCATAATAAGATGAGTATATCATTTTTAAGTCAATGTCTGAACACTCGAGTCTATTGCAAACTAGAAGAGAGTAGATGAAGTAACATGGAAGTGTGACTTGTTTCAATAGAATCGTTTTAGAGGTAACCATGGATGTTTGTCAATTGTCTTAGCATAATTAGATGATAATGTCATTTTTATGTCAATGTCTGAACGATCGAGTCTATTGCAAACTAGAAGAGGGCGTTGAAGTTACATCAAAGTGCCCCTTGTTTCATTAAAATCTTGTTGAAGAAGTATTCTGAGTGTATGTCAATTGTCTAAGCATAATTAGATGATTATGTCATTTTTATGTCAATGTCTGAACGATCGAGTCTATTGCAAACTAGAACAGGGGAGTTGAAGTTATATCAAAGTGCCACTTGTTTCAATAAAATCTTGTTGAAGAAGTATTCTGAGTGTATGTCAAACGTCTTAGCATACCTCGATAATTATTTCACTTACAGATTGAAGAAGGACAAGGACTCTCTCGAACAGAAATTAAACTTCACGAGCAAGGAGCTAGAAATAGCCAGAAAGGAGAGTCACATTCCCCGGAGTCCGACAAGGTACTCGCCCGAGCCCGTTGTTATTGCATACAAGGGAGGGAGCTGGGACGGATTGTAGAGCATTTGGAAACGCCTGCAAAAATATTATTTTTCAATTAAAAAGTATTTGTGTTATACATGAACTATTGCAAATAAACTATATTTCATAAATGAAAAATGACTTATATGTGACACACTAAAACGTCATCACAAAAGATGACGAAGTAGTGTAGCACATGAAACTAACTGTTAAATAATGATGATAAATTATGTTTAGCGTGTTCTGATAAAAGATACAAACTATAATTCTTAAATGCAATATTGTATTGATGTACTCATTAGTATTACTAACAGCATTACTTGGTGTTTAAATAATATGCTTAACAGTATTTATCATGATTAAACTACTGCTATGTGGGCGTTGCATTTTATGATGGCAATACATGAATGTCAATAAAAATATAATTAAATATGTCACTTTAGTTTCCTGTAGGAAGAAATTTGCGCCATATGGTTGGATTCTTTTATGTGATGTGTTACATCGGGCAAATAAATAAAATCAAAAAAAAAAATAAGCAGGTCGCTAGATTAATTTCCTCTTATATAACAATTAATATATTTGAAACAAAGTATATCAGGCATTTTCTTCATCACAGCAATTTCAGACAAATGAATTGTTAAATGTACATAAATTTTTGTGCATTAATTTGACTGTACTATTTAAATATAAGTGTATATTCTGATATATCTTGACAATCTGCATAATGAAGATTTAAGCAAACACATGTAGTAATTAAGAAGACAGCGCATACCATGCAGTAATTATTTAAACTGACATATCATTCCGTTATTGGAAAAATTTCCCATTCACACAAAAAAGCAAACCAGTATTTACTAACGACTGTAACACGATACCCGGTTATTTATCGCAAAGTGAACTCAAACATGTTTATATTTTATTTCGATTTTATGAGCATATAACTTGATGAACGTTGATTGAAAACTTGGCTGGGTTTCAGGGCGCCATCTGACGAATGGAAGGCAAAAATAGAAAACGCGGAGACCGAACTGAACAAAGAACGACAACTTCGACAAGCAAAGGAGAGAGAAAACAGTCGGTATGTAGTTGTCTTCTCTTGTCCAATTGTTCTATCAATTACCTGAGTGTTATATTTTCTTTATATTGCTTAACATGCGTGTGAATTAAATTTTCACCAGTATCCGAAATTAGCAAAAACTTGAGGAAATAATAACGACCAAGATCTCAATGTTTTTAGATACAGGAACAATAAGAACTTAAAAGGGTGGTAATGTATTAAGCTAGAAGTCGATGTGCAATAAACCTTTATGATTACAAAAAGAAGGTTTAGGGGTGTTGATTACAGAAAAGAGCGTTTAGGGGTCACAATCGACACGCGGACATTATCATTCAATGTCCAAATAGTAAATCTGCCTTTACAATATACACAAGGTAAAAGAGTTAAATAATAGCAATTGGTTGTATTCTATCCAGATGCAAAAATTTGCAACCGAATTGTTGTACTGTGTTTCAGACTGATCAGCGACAAAGACCTTCTGAACCAGGAGAATGGGGCTCTTGTGAAGGAGATGGATGCACTTAAGCACCAGAAAGACGAGGAAGCAAACAGGCAAGATTTCCATGATATCTGTGGGACATTACCATGATATCTGTGGAAGATTGCCATGATATCTGTGGGACATTACCATGATATATGTGGTGCATTACCATGATATCTGTGGAAGATTGCCATGATATCTGTGGAAGATTGCCATGATATTTGTAGAAGATCACCATGATATCTGTGGAAGATCACCATGATATCTGTGGAAGATTGCCATGATATTTGTAGAAGATCACCATGATATCTGTGGAAGATCACCATGATATCTGTGGAAGATTGCCATGATATCTGTGGGACATTACCATGATATATGTGGTACATTACCATGATATCTGTGGAAGATTGCCATGATATCTGTGGAAGATCACCATGATATTTGTAGAAGATCACCATGATATCTGTGGAAGATCACCATGATATCTGTGGATGATTATCGCGATATTTGTGGAAGATTGCCACGATATATTTAGAAGATTACAACGATATATGTGGAAGATTGCTAAGATATCTGTGGAAGATTAATACGATATCTGTGGATATTTACCATGATATCTGTATATGATTACCACGATATCTGTGGAAAGTTATCTTGATAATTTTGGACGATTACCATGATATCTGTGAACGATTGCCTTGATAATTGTGGAAGAATTATGCGCCACAATGCCACCGAAAGCAAATGTTTGAGCTGGAACCTTTGAAATGCTGGCCATACAATGTCATCATTATATTCTGTATGATACATTGTCATATGGACATGACCATCGTACTTATAGGTCAGAGTGACATGTAAACATTTCTATTCTATATGTTAAACTGTCATATAGACATGGCCATTGTTCTGAAACGAAATATTAAGCATAAGCATTTCGAGCCACGTTTAAACATTGAATTTCATTTTGAACTTTTAGGCAGAAGGAAGGCTGCAGGAACGAGGTTAACAAAATACAGGAGCAGGTCGAGAACTATAAGGCCAAACTCGCTCGCGCGGAGGAGGAAAAGGACAAACTGCTCACGCGGTACGTATCATCATTGGGTCGAGACTGTGGATTCATTATGGGGTTTCTAAAAAAATAGTTAGCGGTTATCTGTTTGAAAAATGCATGCCATTATATTTCTTGCGCTTATTAACGATGCATATAAGATATATAGCAGCTTGCGAACTATTGTCCTGTCCAATAGTTGTTTTCTAGATCGACCGATGTTGTTGATAGGTATATATGAACGTCACCATCAATATCTAGCAATTGTTATGACCCCACTAATAGGTTTATAGCATATTTGCAATACTTTACAAACACAAATGTATTCTACTATGAAATTATATACCTGTTGTACTAATGTATATCCTTAAAACTAGCATATTTTAATATTATTTTTGTATTGGCAGTTTTGAACACTACTCCTCCTTACATTCGTGTGATTACGATTTTGTGGCCAATGATAAGTTTATGCTTGACCGATTCAAACATGTCTTCTTATTATTATCTAAACGAAAATAATCGGTAGGACTTTTTAGTGTGTACTCAACTGGTTGCTTTATCGTTTGACTGACCATTGATCACTTAACAGTTCAAAAATTTAAAACAAAATGTGTTTTCTTTCAATTATTGTTTCGAATGTTTCAATGGTAGCCTGCTTTAAGATGCCAACTATAAACATAGCGATGGATGCAATCACTTTCCAAACAGCTTCAATATTTCAATTTCCCCACTCGTTCAGCCTAAGCTCGGTGACTGCGGCGCGCGTGCTGGACGGAAATCCAAACATCGCTGACCTGAGCGATCCCCAACGGCCACAGAAGATCGGGGAGCAGCTGTCCCAGGTGTATGATGACCAGTGGACCGACGCCTCCGAGAATCTCGAGAAACTAGAAATGGAAGAGGAAAAGATCCTGAAGACTCTGTTAGATTTGCTTGTTGTAAGTAAAACGACCGCGGATCTAGTAAACTCTTTTATAAGCCTTTTAACAAGTATACAAAATGTTCCAGTAAGAGGAGGGAATTGGCTGCCACTCTTACTGTTTCTTAGCTGTGTCTAATAAATTTGATCGGTTCACCTACAGACGATATACAAGCATTGCCAGGAGGCGGCAGAAAACCAACAAGGCCGGATCGACGAGGATCTGTTCTTACCGCCCATGGAAGCACCTCCGAGCCCTGACACAAACGGCACGGACGGTTTGAGGAGTCCTACGGGCTCCAAACACTCCATGTCTAAGGTGAGCTTGTATGATGCTTGTGCTTTTTGTCCCTTTGTCAGTAAAGATTGCTGTATTTGCTTGTTTAAATGTTGGTTCAAATGTTCATATGTAAAATAATCTACATGCTGTATGTAGATTTAATACTTAACTGATGAAAAACAAGCATGCGCCGATGTACTTAATATGAAATTTCGAAAAATAGTTCAAGGCTTTATTGATGGATAAGTCTCATATTGCTGATAGTTACTTATTCTTTCTGTACGCTTATTTTCTCCCGAGTGTCTTTTGCTAAAGTTGGAGCTTTAATAAACTTGCTTGTCTATTTGGGTTTACATTCTAACATTTCTGTAGAAATGAAATGGATTAATCTTAATTACAATGATTTTAGTTTAACAACGAATATCTCCAAAGTAGATTTTTTTTTGTTTTATAGCAGATTTTAGCGCTTTACCTTTTTTAATCTTTTGACGCACATTTTGTATTTGTTCGTGTTAACTTGCATTTTCCGCAACTCCCACATTTCCAAACATTTCCTGAATATGTATACAAAATGACCACAGCCAGAAATTCACGAAGTACACCATTCCCTGTATTTAGATTCCAAGGTTTTCCTCCCATAAAAGTAGTAGACCCACCCTGCCGAACCTGTCCACGGAAAAGAAGAAAGTTGTAAGTTATGTTTGCTTTCCTATCACGATATTCCTTTGCTAGACACAATTATGTTTTGTCTGCATGTAAAACGGTCACGTGACTTGCAGGTTCTTGCAACTAGCATCCTTTTGGAGCATGGATTTACAATATTGTATTACTTATGTTAGTTGAAATTAGTTTGCAAAGTCACGTGGCAGTCTTTACACATAACCTTTTTTAATGGTTGCAAAATCAAATTACAATGATATACATTTTCAAACAAATCCCGGACATTGGGCCAATGTTCAGAACTTTTTTTAACGTTAACAACGTTGTTACCACCATCGTTGTTAACTATTAAAGATGAACGTTTTTTATGGTGCGATGATACGTTTAAATTAAACAACCCAAGCTACAGCTACACGGGTGTCATGAAACTTCTAGAGTAGTTAAGATTTGTAAATTAACAACGTTGGCGTTAACAACGCTTTAACTTTAACATAGTTCTGAACAATCGGCCCAATATCATTGCCAGCTTCGCCTTGTGTCTGCTTAAATTCTTTCTTTTATACTGGCTTACCAAGAGGCTTTAATTATTTCTTTAAACGCATGACCTCGCCTTTTAATAATTTTCTGTGAATAAATTCCTCTTTCATGTATACATGTACATATCGTTTCGTTTAAATACGAGCCATTCCGAGGTTTTAACACTCAAGTAACATACATGTTATACGTATAGTAATCGCCTTTGTTGGTGGTCTTCTATGGGGTGTTTGGTTAAAGCAGTTCTTTTACTATTTTAACCATAAATTGTCTAAAAGTAACATTTTCTGTCGTTTATGGGGAATGCATGATGACTTCACCATCAGAAGCAGGTTAGCTTTGTTGCGTATTAAACATGAGACATCGTCTGGTAATTGGATAAAACAGGATAAATATCCGCATGTTATATTTAGTTTGCACATTAAAACAAGAACGTTGATATTGGTGGTGTGTGTTTTTTCTTTACAAAAAAACAATTTTCCATTTTTACAAATGATTGCTATCGGTTCTTCATGTAAAGCAAATATTGAAGACAATGATATTGTGGAACTGCAATCGAAACACCTCGGCCATTATCCAACAGATATGACCCCGGAAATAATACGGGTTTTAAAAATAGTCCATCATGGCGGCGCCCATATGGAAAACGCGTTGTATGTGTTTTCAATCGTCAATGGATATATTTACTGTCCATAATTCATGGCGAAGAGTATCAATATTTTCTTCTCCAAAGCGTTATTAAAACACGAATCCAAATCCTTCATTTCAGTATATTGTTTACTTTATCGAATGGGTCTACTTAGCGTTATGTTTTTTGAGTTAGTCGCCGGCGGCCTCATCACATTTCGTATATCTTGATGCCTGTTTACGAGGTTTATCCCGAAGCTTGCCGGACACAGCCGAGTTGTTACGATTGTACCGATGGTGAAGTTTTCAGATTGGTTCTAGAATGTTAATAACAACATAATACTGTTCATAATGATCCTATACTTGTTATCTAACCTATATGTACCGAACCCCTGTGTACAGGAGAACGACTCGCCGGGCAGAGACAAGAGTAAGAAGGCCCATTCTGTGCCAAAGGTAGGGCTGCTGAATCTTTAATATCGTACTATTTACTACGTTATATTAATTTATACTTGACAGATTAACATACTTTAAAAAGTAAACATACTTGTTCTTTTTACTAACATGTTATAAACTTTTTGGTTTTTGCTAATACTTTCATGAAACAATTAGCATGTTGGTTAGGGTCTTTTTTGGAAGAAAGGTGTATGCGTCTGTTGGCTTTTTGAGTCTATAACATTTCTCAGCCACTTTCAAGAACAGATACATGGATACAAATGCTTTAATGTTTCACATATAATTTTTCAAATCAATTGATTAAATGCATAGCATGTCATTATGATTATCAATGTTTACTTAGTTGAAGGGTGAAAAGCTACCGGAAGTTCCAGTCGAAGTTCGCCAGGGTATTAAGGAGTACCGGAAGAAGGTCGCCAAGCAAGTGTGGCCTGTAATTGAAAAGGTTCGTCACAAAATATGTTAATATTCTAATATTTAGGTTTTACAATATTCCAAAGATGGCTTGACAGTCTCTAAGGTAAATAATAAACATTTTGAACTATTTAATTTGCAACTTCAGCCTTAATTCCAATACCAAGCTGTTGATTTCTGACGAGGAAAGATTTTGTAAGGTTTTCTGTTCGATGTCGCCTTGGTAGCAAGGCATGCATATAGGGATCATGTCGTCCGGGTGTTACATTTCAAAGTAAAACGATCTGAAATACTTTCGATCAATAGCAAAATCGCACTTTCAACTCCTGAGTTATGGCCGTTGCATTGTCATAGTTTGACCAAATATACCATAAGTTTTCAAATCTTTACTGCAATGGTTACATCAAGGGCATACTATCTCGACGAAGTTCAATCAACAGTCATATAACACTTTTCATTCTGATTTCAATAGTGAAACATAATGCTCTAGTTACATAAGTCGTTCCCATGATAAATAATTGTTAAATTATTCTCAAAAGGTGATCGCTCAAAGCAGATTACATATTCTAGTTTTAAACATACCAGCTTAAAAAACTGTTCGTTGTTCCACGCAAATTGTTCAACAAAACTGTCACTTATATGGTCATTACATAGTTTAGTCCTTGTTGAACGGGTATGAGGTTGTCTCATATCGAATGTCCATAACCGGTGCGTGTCCTTCCACACCCATATACCCAAATGTTTGAGGCGCTGCTGCTTCCTTCTATCTTGGAGAGTCGGTAGTTCTAGTTCCTTTAGTGTTTTTGTAACGCGGCCTTCTCGTCGAATTGAGTTGTTTGTATTGATACATCTTGCAGCTGATCAGTATAAATTAGGGATGGCAACGAGTAGTAGAATTGGTACTCGAGTACTCGGACAATTATTCGATAGTACTGTGACTTGGGTAACGCCTGCTTTCGCACTGCCTGGTGTTAACTGTTCATCCCGGTTGCTTATTCAAACTAGAAAATGTTCTTTAATATCAAGGCATTGGGGCATGTTAATAAATGTCCTGTCCGACACGATATCGATCGCATATTTGGATTCTAATATGATGGAATCAACCAATACTTGATTACTGCTACCAAATTAGATCATAAGTTGGGATTCGCAGGAGTAGTCGCCTTTGAAGGCATGGTTGGGATGGGGTTATGTTCAATCTGTTTCTCGAGGTTTGTGAAGACAAAGTAGTTTCGAAAAGTAAAACGGGGTAAGTGATGGTCGTCTTTTTTGAGGCTTGTGTATCGTAGGCATGTTTCCACTCATCTGGAAGTTTGCCGGCTTTGATCGGTGTTTTGAATTTTACAATTTGTTAGAGATCATTCAGCAACCTATTGCTGTGAACTTTTTCAAGGCAACTCGTCAGGTACGCAAGTTTTGTATACTATGGATAGAAGTAATTCCTTCTCTCTGTGATGAGAGATAACAAGTTCTGTAATATTATCAGGTTGTTATATTTGGAAAAGGGAAATAATCTTCTTCTTATTCTGGTGATAACGGACTGTAACGGTTTGATTCAGATGGCAGTTTTGTTAATTCTATCAGTTCTGTCTTGTCTGCATTGCCAAAACAATGGCGTAGTTGTTTTTTTCTCCGAGCCTTCATATATATAATAAAGTGTACGAGTATCCATTTTGACTTTCGCATCTTTTTCTTAACGTGTTGTTAATTATTATTGTGTTATTAAGTCTGTTTTACGATTTCCCATATTAATAAGTCAAGTGTAGCTTAATTGTCAAAAACAGCAGATACAATGAACAGATGCGCCTTTTTTCATATTTCAGGAAGTCCTGAACAAGTTACGGCGCTCTGATGAGTTCGGGGACAGAATTGTGGACGCATGTAAAACTTACATCACCAAGTAAGCAATGCTAAATTTGTCTTATGCTATGTTTTACATCTAGGAGTATAAGAAGTATTATAAGAAGTTAACATTACCAGTAGATAGCTAATTTAATGATTGAAACATAATGTATTACAAACGCAATCAGGAGAAGAAAAAGAAAAAAGTCAGGCGCGTAGCTGACTGTACGCACATACGCAGTTGCGTAATGAATTTTTGACATGTCGAAGCTTTTGTCATACCAAAAACCACGAATTTAAAATACCCCCTACTCACCCAACGACGTCGATCTGCGTAATCCCAAATTGGGCCTGGCTACGCGCCTGTAAGTTAAAATTATAACTACCAATTGGAATCATTTCAAACATTCAAAACCCTTTCATTTCGCTGAAGGTGTGTGGAGCTGTGTTGGTTGATGCGAATCCAAGATCCGCCCGTCACAATTCACTGGGCCGCCCCTGAAGATGGCGCCTTTAATTCCGACGTCTACCGAGCATACACCAAAACCGGAAATCGTGTTGAGTATGTCGTATGGCCGGCTGTTTACCTTCATAAGGGCGGACCCATCCTGATGAAAGGAGTCGCACAGGGAGCAAGCGAAAAGAATTGATCATGATGATTTTAATGATAAATTGACACTTTGCTGGTTGGTGTTCAACGTTTAAGGAGGGTATTTCACTGTCCTACATCGAGACACATACAGATATATGCAAGATGGATGATTGCCGTTTAAAGTGACACCCAAAATGATATATCCACAATATGGCTTTAAATCATATGTATATATATATATATATATATATTTAAGTTACTGGTAAACCCTTATCTATATATATAGCATTTGGTAACATGATGAATGTTTTGGAAGAAGTATAACAATTAAACAAAACATTTAATATGTTTTCTGTAACCATTTTTATGAAAGCAATCATATATATTCATATACAAGTAGCTCTTATTATTTGTTCAAATAATCTTGCCCGAATAAGTCTGTACGCATAAACTATGAGTGCCTTGTCTTATATCATTTGTGACTTTACTATAATGTGTCTCAATCATTTTGTTTAACTTGGTCTGATGTAAAATATTGTACCATTTTAGCGTTTTATCAGAAATGTCAAGCTAAATGCTATATGTCTCTTTATGCAACCAAACCCTTATGTGTATTTTGTGCAATATGTTTGTGAAACATGCACAAGTATTTTGACCTCATCCTTGATGTCCCGTCACTTCTTCGCTACCGAAGATGCGTATGTACCCATTCGGGGATGTGATTTGACAGCGGATTCAAGGATTAAAGTTTTTGTTTACTAATTCAAAAAAAGTTAATTGGTTGCTTCTGGTAGTTACTTTATATTGCGTCATTAATGATTCTCCAGCTTGCTTAATACATGAAATCAGGAGAGCCCACAAAAGAAAAGGGCAGTTTTGCTTCTACTGCAGGTTCCCTCGCCCCACTGGAGGCCTGAAGAGGTCCCTGAATCACATCCCTGCCACTATATGTTGCTGCTAAGATTGACATGTCCATACTATATAATGCCTGCTATAGTTATTGTATTGCTTTTTATGTGTACATGTTCTTTTCAATTCTTGTCTTATGCATTTATGTAAGGATCCCTGTGCACATTTCATTTAATGCTTTTCACATCTAATCAAGGTCTTAATCTATGTTTGTATAAAATATTCATGAAAAGATATTTTATTTCTCTACAGTTTGGACAGCTTGTGTTGTACACGTCAATATTTTATTTCAAAGTTCGCCTTTGATACAATAATATAATACACGGTATTGGAATACCTATATATTTCGTACATATATATATTCATTAAAAATGATTCATAGATAAATATATATCAACAAGACCAGTAACTCTGGCGGACCTAACAACAGCCTTGAAAGTTGTGCAGTTTGTTTTGTATTGGTTTTGAAACTAAACCGAACAACAAAAATGTTTTGTGATGCTTCAATATTTCATAAAAAAATATTTCAACAACATGTTATTCAATAAAATGACTGTACATGCATTTTCATATCTATAGTCTAAAGCATATTTTACATTCCAAAGTGTATTGTGATATGCTTTGCCTGCCATGCCGCAATGCACCATTTGTATTTTGTATGCTAGTATACTACTCTTGATATGCGAAAATACCAAGTTATTTAAACTTCGTTTAACAAATTGTATGGTAAACGATTATATAATGAAATAAATGATTATAAATACAAGTGATTGGTTTCAACAATTTATCTTTATGACGTTTTCTTGGCCCCTTATGTTAGACCATCTCGCCGATTTTTCGAAGTGTTTTTCTCTCCGGATACAGAGTTCTATTCTTAGCAACAACAGTTCCAATTCCAAATCAGTCCAATTATTCTTCTATTTTATTTTTATCTTTATCGCATAAGTAGTAGCGTAGTATAAAATTAATATTCATTTTTTTCATGAAACGAATTTTGCGCGTGTGACGATAAATATGACTAACAGGATAATACAAACGTGATAAGAGAACAGACATGGAAGTCACGAAAATCCAAACATTAGCGCATTTGGGTGAATACAAACATCAACACAATTCGGTGAATACAAAAACAAACGCACTTCGGTGAATATACAAAATCACGCATTTCCTTGAAAACGAAAAATTTCGCATTTCGGTGAATCAAAAATTTACGCATTTCGGTGAAAACAAAAATTTATGCATTTCGATGAATACAAAAATGTACGCATTTCGAAAAACGCAGCAGATGAGCACTGGATATTCAAGATACAGAATACACGTAAAACATATATGTATGAAAACATAGAAATGTAACAACACAATTAAAGGTACACACGAAAGAGTGAGGTGAGGGTAATCAGATCATTTTTATAAGTCATAAAAGCCAAAAATACTGTCTATAGATTGTGATATCACAGTCGATTCTTTTCATCTGCTGTGCTGACATGCTGTTCAAAGACAGCGTCTTGTCGTTTGTCCGTTCGCCAGTTTTGTGTTATTTCTTCTATGGTTTTATTTTTGGTTTCTGGGACGAATTTCAGTGTGAACAGGAAGAAAAGGCCAAGTAACACGGTGAACGGCAGGAACGAAAAATCCCCAAGGCCACTCTGAAAATGATAAACAAAATACGGTTACACTAAATCTAGAATAAATCATTTATATAATTAGAATCTATCAACTCGTTGACACTACATTTGTCATTCCTTAAGTCGACTTCGATTTCCCTTGCCTTATTGGTTTCTTTAATCTAGACTTTAGCAGCCATTTGTTTGGCCAATGCTTTTATATTTTGTCCACATGTAATCTTTAGGCTAGTTTGCACTTTGAAGTGATTTCAATGGCTAATACATTTTATTAATATTCGGATAAATATTGACCAATGAATGAACTTTTTGGCTAACTTGAACCAGTCCAAAGACCTAACTAGTTTTATACAATTGGCTGCTGTTGTGTGCTTGCTATTGAGAGCTTGTCTTGGTAATTTTATTTAACTTGCAGGCATAGAAGTAAACAATCTACATACTGGTCGTATAAGAGCTCTAGTCTATGTCCTGTTTTCCCCATTTTGTGACGTCACAAAATAAGGAGAAATAGGACAGCAGATGAATATAACATATAATGCACCATTTAGGACTAGAAATTGTTTAAAATTTCGTGGGGAGAACCCCACACTCCCTTCCAAAACTTTAAACAAAATGGATTACGGAGGCAGGGGCTCAAGTCAAAAGGTCACGCCCCTAAGTTATGCCCCCTCTAACGTTAAATCTTGGACTGCCCCTGGTAATGGAATGAACGTCATGATATGATTTGAATAAGATTGTTTTGTACGTACCTGCATGTACGGGAAAGAGTAACCGACGGTAAAGTTGGCGACCCAGTTAACGAGGACTGAGACGCTCATGGCGGCCGGCCGTGGACCTTGTGGGAAAAGCTCAGACACGATCAACCACGGGATAGAACCTGCGAATAGAGAAGAATATGTGTGTTACAAAACATGAAGTTTACGACCCAGTTATAAAGAGGACTGAGACGCTCATAGCGGCCGGCCGTGGAACATGCAAAAACAGCTCAGGCACGATCAACAACGGCACAAAACCTGAGGACAGGATATGGGATTACAGAATCTAAATTAGTTTTTGTATGGTTTAATAACAAAACTAAGCAATTCATGCATGTGGAAGTACGAGGTTCATTACAGAAACACTTCCGTAAACATTCGTGTCGTGGTTACAACAGGGTTCTAAGTTGAATGTCACACCAACCGAGTATATGTTTAAGATACTAATGTTCGCGATTAAGTACTTATGAGTGACCTCCCAATGCGTAAAGCGTCATTATACTATTTTCTTACCGGGTCCAATGGCGAAGAAGACGACATACAGGAGAGAGACCACGATGTTGCCCACCCTCAACCAGTCCGCAAGGTACTAGAAACAAACAGACCCACATTAGTGTTCAAAATTATAGTTTGTCCAATGGCATGGCAGTATTCTTCAAATTTGTCGTACAATTATTTTTGTAAATTAGCAGTCTGCAAAACTCCAGCCCATTTTTTTTGGTAAATGCTTACTACTAATAACATTTCAATGAACATGTCCACACACACACATATACATGTATACGACATATGTTTGCGGATTCTTCGCTTAATGAAAATGCGTAGTCACATCCAGGAGTGAATCTGAAATATTTTATAATGAGTGAATTTTTGCTCCGGCGTAAAACAATTTTAAAAACAAGTGACTTATCTAAAAGAAAAAGAAAGAGAGAGAAGAAATTCATTATGCGACCAAAGACGTCTATGAACCATATATAAATGTATGTATTCTACCTACCGTGAGTGAGAGACAGAGGGTGATGAGGACGCTGAAGATAAACATGCCTCCAAGCCCCAGGAGGTGGAGGGACCGCCGCCCCACCCGGTCCATAAGAGGCACTGTGATCAGGGTCATCAGGATCATTGTGGCGCCTACACCGGAAGTAGCGTGCGCCGACGTCGTCTCCGCCAGACCCGCTTGTTTGAAAAGGGTGAAGGAGTAGTAGAAAATCTGGAAAGAAAATTTGAGTATCTGCTTATCGGAACTGTAATACATTTACCATTATTCGTGGCTATTCTTTTTCACGATAATAAAACATTGTTTGAGTAAAAAGGCTATACATCTTACACGAAATATAACAGTATGTTTCCAAATCATACTTACGGCGTTTATTCCTGAAAACTGCTGAGAAAGTTGCATGACGATGCTGATTACCAAGGGCATGCGCAGTGAGCGTTTCCGGAACAAACCAAATATGCTCACCTGGAATGGAGTAAGATCTCATGTATCCAGATGTACTACATTTCAAGAAGATTGACATCTAGAATCAAAGTTCGCACTAGAATCAATGAAAATCGTAGGGGTTAAATTTCGAGTGTGTGTAAACGTTCGAAGGTACATGTCCATATATATGTATATAATTAATAATAAAACGTTTCTTTCAGAGATAATTAGAGGTGCATAACAACTTTAAGATAAAAGTTTCTTGTATAAATTAAGGCTGCGCCCTCACTGATTGAAAGTTTTGACAACTTTTTTTATTTGTTGTCTTGGAACGAGCAAATGTTAAACATGTGCAAACCAGTGATGAAAGTCTCATCGCAGATCCAAAATTCATGTTTTTAAAATGCATTTTCCTTAAACCGTTAGTAAAATATTAAATTTGGAATGGAAATATGAAAATCTGCGATCTGATATTTTGTCAGCAGTCTTTAATCACTGGTTTGCAGGCATTTTCGCCAAAAATGGTTAATTCTAAGACAAAAAGTAAAAAAGTTGTTTACTTAGGTTAGGGTGCAGGTTTAATTTTTACAGTAAGCTTTTATCATAGTGCAGCTTTAAGAGCACGACACATTGTTATTTCATAGTATACGTAAAACATGAAATGGATATAAGCCTATCATAGCGATTTGTGGGAATGGCCAAACGGTTGCTACCTTGTCCTCTTTGGTACCTGCGGCGCACTCTGACTTCATCTCTTCAATTTCACTCGATACGTCGGGTATACCTCGTAACGACTGCAAAGCTGAAATGCATATTGTATATGTTATGAAAGAATGCATGATATGCGCTACATTGTTCTCGAGCGCACCTCTGCTGCACTCTGAATCTTCTCCACCACCTCTGGCGTTCCTCGCTACGCATCGCTGTTCTCGGGCGCACCTCTGCCGCACTCTGAATCTTCTCCACCTCCCCTGGCGTACCTCGCTTCGCATCGCTGTTCTTCTCGGACGCACCTCTGCCGCACTCTGAATCTTCTCCACCTCCTCTTGCGTTCCTCGCTACGCTTCGCTGTTCTCGGGCGCACCTATGCCGCACTCTGAATCTTCTCCACCTCCTCTGGCGTTCCTCGCTACGCATCGCTGTTCTCGGGCGCACCTCTGCCGCACTCTGAATCTTCTCCACCTCCTCTGGCGTTCCTCACTACGCATCGCTGTTCTCAGGCACCTCTGCCGCACTCTGAATCTTCTAACCTCCTCTGGCGTACCTCGCTACGCATCGCTGTTCTCGGGCGCACCTCTGCCGCACTCTGAATCTTCTCCACCTCCTCTGGCGTTCCTCGCTACGCATCGCTGTTCTCGGGCGCACCTCTGCCGCACTCTGAATCTTCTAACCTCCTCTGGCGTACCTAGCCATGCATCGCTGTTCTCGGGCGCACCTCTGCCGCACTCTGAATCTTCTCCACCTCCTCTGGCGTACCTAGCCACGCATCGCTGTTTTCGGGCGCACCTCTGCTGCTCTCTGAATCTTCTCCACCTCCTCTGGCGTACCTAGCCACGCATCGCTGTTCTCGGGCGCACCTCTGCCGCACTCTGAATCTTCTCCACCACCTCCGGCGTTCCTCGCTACGCATCCGAGGCAGAGTTATGATATCGGTAGTACCTAAGCTTGGTTTTAAAAAAGGCTGGGTATTGCAGAAAAAAGAGGGACAGAAGATCATTGTTTCGGGCTGTGAGGACCTTTAGTATTATAAATTTTACAGGAAAGTGTTAGAAACGGGTTTAATTGAAGTAGTTTTAGGTTTCAACTTCCATATATATATATATATCAAGTTTCTACGTATTTATTATCGTGTATACCTTCTAAACATAACAAAAGAAATAGTTGATTAATTAATGCATTCAAGTCTATGAAGGTATAAGGGTGCAATGCTGATTTCCATAAAGGCAGAAGGGAGCTACCAAAAAGGGCAAGGTGCAGCAACAACCCCCTATTACTATTTAGTTAAAACTCTATAAAAGATCAGATAGGATGGAATCTCAATACAAAGTAAAACATTAAAGGTCTTTTCTGAGTATGGTAATTACCATTTATATGCACGATGAGCGCTTATTTGTGTTACCAAAATCAGCAATGTTACCTAGCCCACCTATGTCCCAGGAGCGGGTCCAAGATTTGGCGTGTGAGAGAGCGAGGGGGGGGGGCGTAACTTAGGCGTGTAACCTCTTGACCTGCGCCCCTCCCTTAAAACCGAAATTTATGTTGTTTAAAATGTTGGCTAAGGGTTTCGGGGTACTCCCCCCTAGAATATTTTAACAATTTCTATTCCGAAAGCGTGCTTTATGGGCGTTATTAAGTTCTCGCTTTTCTTATATTGAAATAAATAGTAAACTTAAACGATTTAAAAAAAAAATGGGGGGGGGGGTAGGGGCGGCGGTTGCATCCCATTCCCCTGGACCCGCTAGTGCATCCTATACTAGTATCCAAATCAACCGTCTTACATAGCCGCTCACACACAATGACCTTGAAGAGTGTATTTATTTACTTGTAAGGCCATGCCCAGTAAAAGATTGTACGTGTCCCAAATTGTTCTTCAACACTATAGTTAATCTTCAATCTATGATAAAGTTGACGAACTCATGTTTTTTACTGTCAACAATGAACTCATTTCAACTTCCATGGACAGTGTGCGGGGTATCATGGTATCACGTATACATCTCATGAATACCTAAGAAGACACTTGTCAATATAGAATTAACCGTGTTACGAAAACAAAACATCAATAGTGGGTCGCCTATCAGTAAACTGTTAGATGTTCAGATGACATTCGTATTATAGTCTATTAGCACTGGTTTGGCCTAATTAGCCTCATTCATGAATTTCATTGATGCGCGTGTGGTTTATTCATGATATTTTATATAACTCACCGTGTTATGAAAACAGAGTACCATCAGTGGGCCTGTTATCAGCAGAGACGACATTTGTTTTAGCAGTGGCTCTTACCTAATAAGCCTAATTTAGATTTGGCTGATGCATTTGTGGTTTATTCATGATAGTTTGGGACTTTAAGGCTTTTTTGAGATCTAATGAGAACTTAAAAGGCTAGGAGGCCGTGCAAAAATGTGCCTAAATCGGGAATCGAACTCCGGACGAACACCAATACCAAAGGCGTTCCCATCACGCTAAGTTGACGGCAAAGTAACGTACCCTTCCTGGCCTGGTGTTCCCTGCCCTTGGTAATGAGGAGGAACCGCGGGCTCTCTGGACACAGCGGCATTGACAACAGCTGTAGGATGCACGGGCTCACACCAAGACCTGCAATTTGACAACAGGGTGTGAATTCAATCTGGGTGGAAATTTAAAAGTGTTTTGAACTGATAGTTTTAAGGTATCCGTCCAACTTCTATGTGATTTCTGGTTGCCTGGCGACCCAATATCATTTGGTCATAATTTGAAAAGAGTTTTGTTTGCAGAAAAAAATGTGATAAAAAAATACCGAAAATAATATAAAAGCCTTAAACGATTGCGAAATTGGTGATTTTAGGTCAAATTTCAGTTGACATTAGTTGCTATTGAGTAAAAAATTAAACGTAACTATGGATGAAAGTATCAGAAACCTAGCTTATTTATTAAACCGATACGTTAACATACAGACGTCAGTCTGGTCAGAAAACTGCAACCAGCTTGGTGATAGGTAGTAAATGAAGTGTTCGATAACCTAACAGCCTTAATCGATATCCACTCCCACCCCCTCCTGAGAAAATAAACCCAAAGAGGACCTCATAAAGAGAACATCATTTACCTAGGAGCAGGTTCCAGTAGTGTTTGTTTCCGAGTATCTCCGGAAAGCCTAGAATCTGTGAGGCGAGGAGGCCGGTGACGGTTCCCAGCTGGTGGAGCACCCCAAGGGCGCCGCGTGTACTGGGCGTCGAGATCTCCGACAGGTACATGGGTGTTAACCCCGTGAAGAGGCCTGCATGATATAAGTAAACAAGCGTATTTAGAAGTCACAAATTTACATTTTAGATCATGACCATGTCCCTTACCTAATTGATCGCAACCATTTATGTAAGTTTGGCCGTATATAGGCGTCGTACCTGTATTCATTTACACTATTTCACGACTGGATGGGTAAAACAAGAACAGCACCTTACCACAGCATATGC
This sequence comes from Mya arenaria, assembly GCF_026914265.1. Lineage (NCBI taxonomy): Eukaryota > Metazoa > Mollusca > Bivalvia > Myida > Myidae > Mya > Mya arenaria. Next base: position 51,814,073 of record NC_069124.1, on the reverse strand, counting down.
CGACGAGGAGCCTGCCGACGATAACCATCTCGTAAGACATGGCGGTCCGACTCAGGTACATCATTACGCACGCAGCAATCCCGATAATGTTGTTAAGGATCATACCAAACTTCCTAGAGAGAAAACATGGACAATGGTTTTATTGAGAGACTGTGCAATTGCGTGTTTAAATTCAATTCCTCTCTGATAATGCCTAGCATTATGTCTTACCTGCCAAAGAAGTCTGCCCACCATCCAGCAGCTAGTCCTCCAACGACGCCGCCGACGGCGAATATGGACACAATTAGGGCGTACAGTGACGTTATAGTGACGTCCTTCATGGCACTTCCGGTTCTGTTGTAGTGCGTCATGTTCAGGAAGGATTTGATTTGCTGAATGTATAAGGAAGTGGATAAACTCAGGCTTTTAGAGGCTGTGTTATTACCAGAGTACAATAAAAATGTGGATGTATCTGCTAGCTGATTTAATTATGATAAAAAATACAGTGTTTAATGTCAAATATTTACGTATGAAAATGTCTGCAAACATTCAAATAAGACCGAGGACATTCGTTCAAATAGGTTTACATTTAGTATATATCCCGCAACAAATATAACACAATTTGTACCGAAAAATACGGCATGCAAAAAACAATCCATTTGTATGCAATATTATTTGTAATGCTGTATTACCGTTTCGGGCGCGTTGATGACGCCAGTGTTGTAGCCGAACTGGAAGGATCCCATGATGGCGGAAAGCACGGCCACGCATAGCTGCAGCGTCACCTGGTGGCAAATATAGACGCCATAGTATGGCAATAATAACACTAGCGGTCAGTAGCGGATTCAGAGTGATGGAGGGGCTAACATTATATGGGAACTGGCCGCCCCAAACCCCTACCTGATGACGAATCATGGAGCCGCCCCTGATCGTTAACACTGTCAAGTATTACATCAAAAGCCACAAGCGCTCGTATAATGTTTTAACATACCACTCCATCATTGCACGTATCTCAGAAATAAGAATAAAATTGTCATTGACGACAATAATAACGTTATAGGTCATGCTATGTGGGACATATTTAGATAAATAATAGTTAAATATTATTAAATTAAATATGCATATTGTTGTTGTCCATTATTTAACGTTGTTTAATGTTCAAAGTTCATTCAAAAGTCATAATAGAAACATGTTTGTTCTATTTACTATTTGAATACAATATATAAGAACAGTTCAGATCTCCGATAAGCTGTTAAATTAAAATTGCTTGTTCGTCATCGTTGTGACCATAGTCCAGGTCACAGGAGGTTGCGACAACGACCGCAAATCACGGGTCATATGTATAAAGGGGCACAGTTTAGGTTTTATACATAACTAAACAAAAACATTTCAATTCTAATTTCTAATGCATTGTTATGTTTAACTTATTTGACTTTAGTTACCAAACAAAACACGCACAAAAAACATATGATTCAAGTACAGATAAAAATCAGCGCTTATAAATGCTGTCAGCCTACCGCCGACCTTTGTGCGACAACTTCCAATCTGTGGCAGGTTTACCAAAGCCTAGGTGGACTCGCCATGCCATCATTGGAGACCAATATTTTGGTGTGACTGCAACCCACGATTGGAAATAAAGTCGCAGGCGATTGGGAACGATCATGAAATCATCCAAGTCGCAGACAATTTTAAGCAAGCATAGGTAATAGGTGATATTTACTGATCATTCACCATGATGCGTTATAATACATGGTATGATAACCTGGGTAGATCCAGGAATTGACGTAAGAGGGGGCGTTACTTAGGGGCACAACATTTTGTATTCGCACCTACCACAGAACCGAAAATAAAATAGTTTAAGGTGTCGGTAGGGTGGTTTCGAGGGTACTCCCCTTTCAAATTTTAAAAGTTTAACGTCTGAAATGGTGCATTTGAGAGTATTTAAATATTTGTTTTACTTATTAAAGAGGGCGTGCCCCCCCCCCCCCCTGCATCCGCTTGTGGTTAAAGAGCTAAAGACTAGGTAAGTTATCATTATATTGACGCCTAAAACGACAAAACAAAGGCTATGTCAATATATGTCCAGAGCAATTCGGGGCAAAAAGACGAGCTAAATATGATACGTCAGAAGCACGTGTCCCTTACCGATTTTGGTGGCTGTGACGTTACGCCTTTCTCGCCGTCGGCGTATGGATAAGGTTGAGATAGTTTTCCATTACCAGCCTTAAGGTCCCCGTCAATGGCCAGGTAGGTCGTGGCGCCATTGCCGTCCACCTGTATTGCTGTTTTCTCGCTGTTGTCGAGGTGACCGTTAACTGTATTGTCATTGTTTTGGAGATGACCATTGGATTGCTGCTCCTCCGACATGCTGTCCAAATAAATGTAAGCTTTATGGAAACACTGGAGTACCAATAATATACAACACACAGTATACTTTACCGCAACTCTTGCATCAGATCTTCCGAGTATAGAAGAGTAGAATGTCGTCTATAAAAATACACTCACTAAAATGACCTGAAATGTTTATTAATTATGCTGTGAACAAACAATAGTCCAAACAGCTTCCTGCTTTTCTGAATGTCTCTGTTGAACAGTTTATTCCCGCCTGTCACTCCGGTAGCAACAGGTACCAGTACCGGTCAGAGTGGTGATTTTTAGAGATATAATAATATATTATCCAACACTTCTGACTGACACTGCCACCTATGGGGTAGCATATGTTTGCTAAACTTGTCCAGCGGCGTCACATGTGCCAGTACCGTGACACCAGGCAATTTGTCATGTGACCTCACTGGCTATCAAACTCTCCCCTAGCATGGTCATTTACTAAACAATGGCGTGGGGAAATAATACATGACCTCGACCTCTTTACCCCCTGTATTTGCGCAAGATACGAATAATTACCATATCTTGTCAATTATTTTTGACGACTTAAATTAAAATACGACCTGCGCCTGTTTTTCTCCTCAACCCCAGCAACATCATATTAGTGTAACCTAATTTACTAATATAGCAATGTACATGCATTGCTCAAATAAGTTATTTTCAGTGCGTTAACGCATTAAAAATGGCGCGTACATTTTATAGCCGTAGGCAAATAATTGTACAAAGCACGCGCGTCTTTAAACCAAAGATAATATTAAAGGCCTAAATTACGATGAAGCACCAACTGAAGAGGTTAAAATTGAATATGTGTTTGCATTCTTATCTAAAACACTTGAAATCAAAGTGATTCCGATAATCCAAACAAATAAAAGTTAATCTATGTCAAATAAATCCAATAAGTATTTAAACATTTATCAGCTGTATTGCATCCACATTCATAAATTCACAGATGAATAATACAATTATACTGTATGCAGTTCAAATCATCACACTATAATAATACTGGCATGTGTTACCGCGAGTGTATACAAAATGTTACTTAATTACATGAGCATTTGAATACGTATGTTTTCTGTTCTTGTCGTTCATTTTTCTAACGTTCGCGTGCATATATTTATGTGCAAGAAAATGGCGCCGTGCGTTTACTCGTGCGACAGCAACAAAACTGATGAAAAATATTTTTATTTAAAATTAGTAGTCTGTTGTTTGTTTTAATACATTTCTTCGGGAGAACCCTTTTCACAAAATTGCGATTATGTAAATTTGGAATTAATGCAAAAGATAGGTATGATAACCGCCATAACGCTATGGGCTATAAGATAGAACGCATTTGTTCTAAGCAATTATATAAACTCATTCGGTTGAGCATTTAAAAACCAACGTACATCTCAGTGTCTTACTGTTGCCCCGTTGCTAAAGCATACCCTTAATATAAGATATCTTACTTTGCCGTCCGTTGCTGCACGTCCCTTCTTTATGAAAATATCCAAGAATGAATATTCCTGAGTGCTAATATAATATACTACGTAAGACTAAAAAAATGAGGCCCTGCGCTGTATGGTTAAAGTTTACATGTATCTTTTTTTCTAAATCAAGCCTTTTCTGCACATTTTCTTTAAATATCGATTGCTTTGGGTGTTAAAAAGATGGCCACCTTTGAAAAAGGTTAATGCTTCCCAAAATTAGATTCATTTAAACCTGCATGCATGCGTTATAATATATTCATGCACGCCATCCCGTAAATTTATTAACACGGCCTTATTCAGAGATGGTCACGTGATCGGTTTTTGACCACGTGATCTCGTTCAAGGTTTATCTAAATCGTCCAAGTTATATTTAGAACACATAACAACCAAACTATTCAGTACATACACATGATAGTTTGACGAAGACAGCACTAATTTCAATTCTCTTTCCTATGCATCAAGATCCCAAACATTCTCCACCATTCCTTATGATATACATACAAACATAAATAATTAAATATACATGTTTATCCCGACGGTGGGGCGATGGCGGTGTCGGTGGCCGGAATATAGACAAATAGCAAATGTTGCCTAAGGCAGTGATCAGGGACAGTCCATGTTTCTGGACCGTGGTCTCAGCTGGTCTTTCCAATTTCGGTCTGTCAACAAGCATCCACTGTCTAAAGTCGACTGTTCCCTGTAATATGTAAGTGTTCAATTTAGGCGATCTTCAGAAAATGGACATGAGCGCTGTGAATCCGCAAATAACAATAAATATGTTAAGAGGCAAACAAATTAATGTCGACCCAATCAGGTATATTTTGTTGTTAACAACTGTAATATAATTCTAAAACATTTAAAGACAAATAAAAAACAAATTAATATATGTAAGGCGGCATCTTTCTTATGTAAGTTTTACTTGACAAATACACACACAAAAATATCATTCGGAACAGGTTAATGTTTAGTTTAGGCGGTCTTCAGAAAAAGCAGCTGGATGCAGCGAGACATGGGTTTGGTTCAATATGTTTAAAAAAACACGCCACTTTTCATTATATTCCGTGGCTTGAAATTTGTAGGCTGCTTATGTTTCCCGTTATTCAAAGCGGGACTCAGCATTTACCACAGTTCGACATGTTCTGGCCTTTTCATCATTGTGCAACTTGAGTCAATCTTATGACCATACATCAATGCATTTATTCACTTTATATGTCCGTTATTTACATATTTCCATCCGATTAGCTACATCGTTCTTAGATCCAATTAAGACCTATATAGAATACTACTCCTGGTCATTTTAACATACAGAAGGTCAAACGAAATACTTATTTGAGAAATCGAAATGATCTTGTTTGGTCCATGTTTAAAGGTGCCTTTATTTGGATATAACTGCAATAAGGGAAGCCGATAGCTAAATTAACAAAGACAGAGTATTGTCTCACTCACCGTGAATGGTTTCTCAGTCAGCAAACCTGGACCTCAACCAGGATAGCTGAAATTTGCGCTTTTAGTATTAATCTGCATCTATTTTTTTTTCAATTTTGCAAAGTATTTAGAACACATGTTCTGTTTCTTGTCCTGATATTGAAAACATATGTGTGGGTGTTTTATATGAATTCTTCCAAATGTTGATAAGAAATTGTGCGGCACTAAAATTGCTGTCCATATCAAATGCGTCTTCTTTGGTTTAGCCTTATTTGGGAAAATATTTAATGTTCATGTAATGCGCCATTTTTAAAAAGCTACCTTGTATAGGTCGTCATCAATTATTCGTATATCAGCTGATTCTTGAAATTTAAATCCTTGTCTATGTTAAAAAAAGATGTAGCACTGAAATGCTTACAGTAACAGGTAATACAATTCTGCATGCAGGGTATATTATTCAAGGTACTTTTCTAATCTATAACAGTTTTCATTTGCAGAGATAAAATGAAAGAATTTAACTATAAACGAACATAAAAAATCTGTACTGTACTAATACCTACGAGGAATAGTCCAACTGCCTTGAACTGGTACCATGTAGGAGACATGGAAAATTCTGAGCCCTAAGAACAGTGGTGCATTTCTTTTTAAGTATTTTAAATATTTGTTTTCAATATATACAATAAAAATGGAGAAGTGTGACTATTGTTAATAAAAAAAAAGAAAAGCTGGTGACCGAGTCATGTCATTAAAGCAAAGGGATGTAACCGCTACAGACATATGTATCAGATTAGTTTAGTTGCTTCTAACCTGCTTTCAGTGGTATTCAGCCAACTTTTTTATGATTTGCTTTTATTTCGTAATCAATTACTCTGTATTGTAGAACTACATCATTTTCAAGATATATGCCTACTTTAGTAAAAAAAAATATTGAAAAAAAAACTAAAGGTCAATCATTGGGTCACGCCTTTTTCTGTCCAATCAAAATCAAGAACTCGCTTTCACAGTGGTCTTTCTTTGTGCGCCATTTTCTAACAATTTTGTAAGGCCGTGTGTGCGACGGATCCCTTTACTTTTTGATCACACAACCATTGGTGCAAAATGTCTGAAGAGCAGCAGCAGCAGCAGTCAAAGAAGGTGAAACGATTTAAACGAGTTTTCTACTGTTGATTTTCACTAATCTGGTTTTAAAAATGTTCACCAGGCGAACCGGTGTAAATTGTTTATCCGGTTATTATTCCACTTTTTAAAGAAGCGTGTTTTAATGCATGTAACTGACAATTTGTAAGTTATGGCCAGTAATATTTGAAATGTTTTGAAAATTTCATTCACCTGCGACTTAGGATGAGGTTTAGTAGGTAATAGTTGTGAAATTTTTAAATGGGATTGGCTTGATATTTTCGTCTTCGTGATATTTTGTTTTCGGTTTAACCCACATCTTTCTGAAAATAGGTTGCTGTTAAAATCTAAGCTAAGAAGTGTTGCACTGTAATTGATTTTAATAAGAGAGGTCATCATCTAAGACTATCTTTAATAAAAATGTTTTATCATCTACGTCTATCGATATGGATATGATATTATACAACATAATGCATTATAGTCTAAAATAATAGACGTGTTATACAGGATTCTTCCAATCCCTAATGTCTAAACGGGAATGTGCAAAAAACGGGGGTGTTTTAAAAATATTGAAATTGTTTTAAGTGAAGTATTTTATGGTTGAAATTGATCATAAAGAGTTAAATTCATATTTTCCCATGTAAGTGAAATGTTATTTTGTACTAAACAAGCATTTAATGCATTAAAACCAGTTGTTTACCTTTCCAATAACACGAAAGTTGACTGACACAGATAACAATTATGCGAAGGGGGACAACTCGATACAATCGTAATAACTCGGCCTCCTCCGACAAAGCTTCGAGATAGACCTCGTTATACAATCGTAACAACTCGGCCATGGCCGAAATGTTCCGAGCGATTTAAAACTGTGCCCTGAAGCCTTGCAGGTGCCCTTCATGTATATATCGTTATGTTTTGACAGAATGAAATGAAGAAAAGCTGTCAAACTCATAATTATAAGTTGGATATTTTTTGTGTGCGTACGGAACTAATATAAAATAACATTATCTGGTAATATTTCTTGTTTTTATGATATTTTATAGACGCTAAATGCTTTAACCCGGAATCCTGATCGGAACAACTACCCACTTTTGATACTAAACAATTTGTACGTGAAGGATTTGCCATATCAAAAATCTAAAAGAAATCCGTCAACGTACAATTATTTGGACTAAATGCATTGTTGAATTATTTATTTTGATGGTTTAGTTAATAACTTAAAAACCATTCCAAGATACTAAGTTAAAACTAACTTAACTTGCTCATATGTATAATACGCTCTTTTATTACAAGTTATGTAATTATGCTTAAATGTTGTCACATTACATTTTATGGTCCCTTGTATACTTAAGAATTATGACATTTAAGTTCTACTTTTCCATTTTCTATGCTTGCTCAGAGTGATAATTAGCTTTTTGTTAACTCAATAATTCATGCTAAAATTTTGACCAATTTATGGCCTTTAGTAAACTGAATTTTTTTGAACTGTTGATAACAATTGACAGACAGATCCTTTGTTATATACTGAATAACATGCCTTCAAATTGCACCCCTTTCAAATACGTTGTTATTCGGAGCCCTTATCACACTCAGATTTTTGTTAGCCAGTTCCAACTGTGTATTTCATACTATATTTGCAGGACGATGTGAAGAATGAAACAGAACACATCAACTTGAAAGTCACTGGGCAGGATGGCAGTGTGGTTCATTTCAAAATCAAGAGGAACACTCCCCTTCGAAAATTAATGTCTGCATACTGTGATAGAGCTGTAAGTTCTGAAAGCACACATATCTAAACAGTGGTCAAAATTAGCATAAGCCCGCAAGCCCTGCACTGGTTAATTGCTTTCCAGGCTTGTTCAACTTATGGATTTTATATAGCAGGACTTCTTCATAGAAATGGCAAGCACTTATGTAAGAAGGCTGGCTTGTTCATCCAAAAGTCTTATTTTGATGACTGTCTATATTTCACAGATTCTCAGAAAATGAGGTGTTTAATTTAAGATAACGGGATGGCCCTTCTGCAAAAATCAAGGAGTGTATGTTGTGGCGAAGATTGAAAGATAATACTTCGTTTTAAAGACCATGCAGCCAAGATTTAGTTTATGATGGACCATACCATCCATATTGTCTACTAATTGCTGCTTCACAACCTTTTGGCATCTTTCATTCCTTTTAAAATTATGTTAGAGAAACTTCGATATTTATCCTTTGATCCAGGTGTATTAGAAAGTGCATTCTGCTTTGCTGAAGTTTATTTGCTCAGCCTCCTGGCAATGTTAAATAATGATTGATGCTGACTGAAAAGAATGCTTCAATTGTTGCATTTAATACAAACTTTCATGAAACTTGTTATGGAAAACCTTTCCTAAACTTGTTTTAATAATGTTTGTACTAAATGGCAACTTATGTTAGATCATATATAAACATGTTAGTTCTGTGTATATAATATATGTTTGTTAAACTGGCACATTTAAATCTTGTTACTATCTTCTCACTAATTTGCTGATTTGATTTGTATAATTGCAGGGATTAAAGCTCGGAGTTGTCCGATTCAGATTTGATGGAAACCCAATAAATGAAACAGACACACCTCATGGAGTAAGTGCTTATTCTTGAAAATAGCTATTTTTAATTAACTGTTTTGAAGAAAAAAGTTATGGTTTTGCCTTCGCCATTGAGAAGCCATGGTTGTAAGCTCTAGGCAAAAAATGTTCAATAAAGTTGATTGGCTTAAGTTAACATGAAACAATCGCATGTATACTATAAATATGACACTTGTGAAGCTAGTCTCGTACCCTTTTGGCATTGAGGCAGTGGCCTTTCTAGTTTGGAGAAATTTGGACTAAATTGTGAAAGTCCGGTGTGCCTAGGAATTAACAAGAATGCGTTTATAAAAAAAAAGACAGAACGGCTCAAGACTGATAATGATTGTAAGTTTAACAATGCACCAATTTTTTCCATCCAAAAAAAAATACTTATTTTTTATTGGAAATTTTTAAGAGTGTATTGAGAATGGGGTCAAAATTTGGCCCCAAATCGGTAAAAACAGAAAGTGTCATGGTACAGCATTTATTGGGTTATGTGCCTTAACTGACTGAGACTAGCAATGCATTTTTTAAGCATAATTCTATAACCATTAATGACATTATTGTTATTGCAACCAAAGAAGATAATAAATTATCCCTTTTAATATAATGATTATTTAAAGTAAAAAATAATGAACCTTACTCTAAACTTGAGGGATGACAGCAGAAATCATATACATACTTTTGCTTTGACTCCACTGACATTATGAGGCCTGTTCTGTTACAGCTCGACATGGAGGATGGAGATTCAATAGATGTGTTTCAACAGCAAACAGGGGGATCACACCAGATATGATCAAATTACGAGAAAAAGTGTGGCAATCCAAAGACTGGTCTGAATATCATTTCCCAGAAACAGTGTTAATAGGTCTTGTGTATTTCTCATTTGAGGTTTTAGAATTTTAACAACTTTCCGTTTAACTGTATTTGAGATAGGAGAACTTTTCATCTTGAATGTACAGGAATGCATCGACACTGGGCGTTCCTAAAATGTCTTCACTTAGTAGCAACAGTGTAAATTTCTAAATGGTCAAATATGAATTTTTACTTATGTTCTTATGAAAAACTTATTTTTCATTTAGATTTGCGTTATCATTTTCTCTCATTTCTCATTGTAAATATCTTGTGCTAATATCATGTCTGTTGTAAACTGATCGTCTGAAGTTGTGTTCATATGCTGACCTGTGTTCCATTCCAATCTAAAATAACTCACAAATTTGGTACTGAAAATCTCCAGTTGGTTCCATTAACTTTATAATTGTACAATGATAAATCCATCAAACTTGCTGGCAAGTGAATTTTGGTCTGATTCACTTTTGCATATTTTATTTTTAAGTGGAATGTTACAGCATATGAACATAGCCCATCATTATTGGAATCGTATGGTCATAAGTAAAGATGTTCCATTCATGTATAAAATAAAATGTTGAAAATATTGGCATTTTGTATACTACGTTTATTGGTGTAATATTTTAACTGAGTTCGATCACCAGTCAGATAGCTTTATTATTTCTAGAGTTATGGCCATCCATTTGTCAAAATGCTGCTTTGTTCACTACCCTTGAACTTGAGCATTTCTTCTTAAATCTTTACCAAACTAGGTTACAATATTTAAGGATATAATATCTTGACTTAAATTGACTAACAGCCAGATTGCAATATGAACTCTGGAGTTATGGCCCTTGAATTGTTAAAAAGGTAGAAATAATAGTTATTCTTGTTTCTATATTTCACTTGACAATTAAGGCAGATTCTTTTTATGGTTCTGAAGGTGGGCATATTAAAACTCACTGATTTTCAGACTTATTTCTATAACTTTGTCATGGAGAAAGCGATTTTTAAATTTTTTAGCAAATGCGTTCAGTACATAAAGATGATGTGTCACAATAATAGGTTTATCATTATGCATAAAGAGGTTATTTGACTTGTCCCGGCTGTAACTTTGTGATGCACACAGGGATTTTAAAGCTGCACTCTCACAGATTGACCATTTTAACAACTTTTTTATTTTTTGTCTTGGAAAGAGCAATTTTTTGCGTAAATATCTGCAAACCAATGATAAAAGATGGCTGACAAAAGATCAGATCGCAGATTTGCATATTTCCGTTCAAAAATTCATGTTAAGTGGCTAAAACCGTTACTAATGGTTTAAGAAAAGTGCATAAAACATTAATTTTTCTTATATCACTTGTTTCCATGGATATTTGCAAAAATTGGCTCGTTCCTGGACAAAAAAATAAAAAAAAGTTTTCAAAACGTTCACTCTGTGAGAGTGCAGCTTAAACTAAAATGGCACTTGTTTAGGGTACATAAAGGTGATGAGTTGCATCCAAGACCTGCGAACAAACCTCAAAAGTTCAAGGACACCTAGTTGAATCGAAAAGAAATGTTGCATATATTCCTTTCGTCAAAGGTCAAGGTAACATGGGTTTATCGATAATGATGCATATATAGTACCAGTATAATTGGTAATGTTCAGGCTGTAACTTCTTAATGCAGGGCGGATTATAAGATCACCTGGCACATGTTTTCAGTACGCATTAAAAGGTTATCTGTCACATGCAATTCCCGTGCTTCTACCTCAAATCTTTACACATGTCAGACCTGTGTTAGTTATGTAGAGACATGCAAAACCCACATCCCTACATCTTACTGCATCACTCCTCCACATTGGATGTTAACCATTAGGGGGCCAATATCTGCTTATAGTTTGTGATAGCTCTCCCTTAATATAGGCATATATAGTAATTGCATACCGGTAATCCATTGAACTGGATGGCACTTCCATCATACTTTTTGGTAAACTAATACATGTATGATTATTTTGGATGTAGAAGATGGTTGGGGAAACCTTTATAAACTATGTAAATCAACACATATATTCTACAGATTGAGGAGCAACATAGATATGTTCATGTCAGCATCCTTTTTTTTCAATAGATATATATATTAATAGACTTGTGTGTTTTTTTCACACTCGCAAGGTTGATCTCACGTCTCTATAGTACAGAATTCTACATTTGACCTTGATTTAAGTTAGGAGCATAACGCATTGTATTACTTTCCACAGCTGCCCAAAGGGGTTGTTGTTCTGCCATAAAATAGACACACATGCCATACTATTTCATATAAAGCCATTCTCAAACATGCATGTATTATCTCACATTTATATCACCTTTAAACAAATACACATATTTGGAACACAAAATTTAGTCATTTGCAATACTTGAGCAAAACTTTTTGTAAGTTTGCCAATTATTTTAAAACAAATTTTATTTGAGATACGTTACATGTACATGCATTTCATTTGGTTTTTATACTGGCATATGCCACAAAATGTGGACTGTACCCAAATGTATGTTATCAACCATAGCAAAAAGACAAGTGTCAAATACAAAGTACTGGTAGGAGCAGTGCAATTTAAACCAAAAATTAGCAAGAAGAATAAATGTCAGATATATATGTTACCGTAACGGAAACTTTACAGAAGTAGCCACTTAACTGTGTGCCTATTTGATTGTTATAACATTAGTCTTCATGTACCTTATATACTGCATTCTTCTATGAAAACCCCACTGAAACATTGTTGCAAGGGTTAAACATGTTGCTAAGAATTATTTATTCTTGAGAATTTTGTCATAGATCGAGGTGAGCGTTGACATCATTTAAGAATCATTTCATATTTGTAACTGCCGTAACATTTTTGTTCATTACTTAATTTCTCTTTCAATACCACATGGGCAAAGGATTGCAGACAAGAAGAAGATATGGATAAATCGATTTACGGTTATACCTGCATGCATGGAAATATTTAATTTCTTTTTTGAAATACATTGAATACAATTTATAACATAAATCGAATCAATGTTGTTTAGACAAAATGGCAAGAAAATCATTAAAACTGAAAATTAAGATACTCAGCAGATAACATGAATATTTGGTAATTTCACATACATGTAGTATGAGTTGACAGATATGTTACATTCTTCACAATTTGTTTACACCAATTATCTAAAACATTTATATTCAAGATACAATGTAAACGCTGGAAGCCAGCATTAGCATTGTAAAACAGAAAGGTCCAATGACAAATATTTTGTATAGTATTCTAAAATGAAACAAACAAGAACTTTTCTATTAATTTTGCTTAATATTTTCCCCAATAGATTTTCTCCGGCACCTTAATTTCATTTATACGAAGGTCAAAGTAAAGAATCATGTTTACTCATACCCAATTTCATTTAAAACTGAGAAACAACAAAAGACCGTTGAAAATGTCTATCAATCATTTAAGAGTAGATAAAATATTAAATCACCATAAGTTTTCTTATATATATATCAGTCATATTACATAGATTTAAAAATTATGATTGTGTTATTTTTAAAACGAAATGATTTTTACATTAAACATGTTTCTTTGAAATAAAAATATGGAATTTAATATTTGGTTACGCTATGATTGGTTCATTATTCACACTCCAACTTGCTTAGTCATTTATACCCGCTGTAGAACGGTCGAACGTTCGTCAATGAGACGATTTGACTAAATTACAAAATGTTAGGAAAACGGATAGTGATACTAAAATGGTAAGTTGTTTTCCAAATGAAGACGAAAAGCATTGTTCTTAACTGTATTCGATAAATTTAGCATTATAGTTCTTCTGTATTCACTTATCCTCTAAAGTGTTCTGTATGTGTAACAGTGTTTCTATCTTTTGTACTTGCAGTATTTTCGGATAGTATGGAATGAAACTGGATTCGGATAAAGGTCTATTACTTTGAAACATTTTCTAAAAAATGGCAGTAGATCATGCTTTAAAGATTCTTGAAGTGCTCATCTTGAGGGGGACTTTTTAACTCTTTGGGGAAAACAAATAGCTAACATGCTAGGGTCTGTTTACATAATATAGTATACATAGCTACAAGTTACAACACAGGTTCGTGGCTACAATAAATAGCAGTCAGGGATATTTTTTTATTATTTGGCATTTCTTATGTATCCCTGTCTCGAGTCTGCCAAAGTAAAATAAATCGTCAAAAAGACTGGTTGACGCCCATTTAGGTGGACTAATAGTATTCTATACCCTAAGCATCTATCTTTTCAATTTCAGATTTGATTAACTCTCTTGAGTTTTAATTTGGCAACAAATATAATGGCGACAGCAGGTGCTAGTATTTGTACAGACCACAGTGATGCTGTGGAGTTTTTTAAGCCTGGAGGTCTTTACTTCAAACCTATTGCCAGGGTTAATATATGCGTCCAACTGCCGCCACTCAAGGAGGCTGGGAAGTCCATATCAAACTGGGAGGTAATGGAAAGAATTAAAAACATGATAAAGCCACATGGATTCATGTCATTGAAAATTATCAAAAGTACTATGGAGTTTATACGGTTTGAAGGCGAGTTAGAAAATAAAGACCTTGTTCTAGTTGTAATGCAAAGACTTGAAAGTAAATCAATTAAGCTGAGTGGTTTTCATGAACAGCTTAAAGTGAAAGCTGGTGAAGCTAAAATTGCCTTTCCCGGCAGACATGACTGGGATGCCTATTTCAGGGATGCTAGAAACATGAACGAGATGAGACCTGGTGAAAGACCAGATACAATTCATATCCGTGATATCCCAACAAGGTGGTTTGCATCTTGCCACAGTAAGGACAAAACTAAACCCAGTGAGGAGTATTTAAAAAAAGTGTTCTCACAGTTTGGTGACATAAGATGTGTAGATATCCCTATGTTGGATCCGTACAGAAAAGAAATGACAGGCTTAGTGAAGGTAGGATCAATAAATACATTCACCTTCGGGCAGGATCTGGTGTTTGATGCTTACATTCAGTACAAGGAGTATATCGGATTTGTGAAGGCCATGGACAGGTTGAGAGGGATGAAAATGCTGTATATGGATGAGGAGGAGAAATGTGCAGTCGCAAACGTGAGGGTAAGTCTCTACTTTTACTTATGATCAAATATTGACTTTACTTGAAATATAAAGATAATTTCTGTGTTGTTAGTTTGAAAAAGGCTTTAAGGCCTTAGGGTTAGTAAAGAGTTAACTAAAGGCATTGTTTTATTGTAAAAAATCTTGGCTATATTAAAAACACAAAAATATACCGTATATGTCTTTTTGCCGAGACACCATTGTAGACACACATTACATTATAAATGATTTCAGTTTGATTTCCAAAAATGATGAATTTGCAATATTTGATTTGATTTTTTATCATGGTTTCCTTTGATTGTAACCTTAAAAAAAAAGAGTTAAAATGATGAGGCTGATGAATGGTTAGACTAATGATTTAAAACTTAGGGGTTTCAGTGGTCCTAATTAGCACAAGCTTGCAAGCCCTGCACTGATAAAGTGCTTTTGTGAGCTTAATAAAAAACAGGTGATGTTAAGCAAAAGTATAAGTTTTTAGGCTTGTTCATCCTAAAGTTTAATTTTGTTCACTGGTGTAAGCCATTGTATTGATGAGATAACAATTTTGGTTCCATGCTGTGGTACACGCCCCAATGTAGGTGGACTTTGACAAGACGAAACACCTGACAGATAAGGCAATACGTAAACGCCGTCTGGACAGGGAACGACTTGAAGAATTGGAGCGTGAGAGAGAGGACCGTGTGCGGCGAGAACGGGAAGAACAGGAGCGGAAACTGCTCGAGGAAGAGTAAGTTATGGCTGAAATTATCTGAGTGCAATTCAAGTTTAGTGTTCAACAGTTGATTTGTCTTTGATCTTTTGAAGTACATTAAGTCATTTAATTGTCATAGTTCCGATAATTAAAAAAATGCCTCATTTAGTTCTTACCATATTAAAGTGTGTTATCAAATACAAGTGTAATTATTGATAACAGTATCCCTTGATCTCACTTAAGTTTATGCTACAGTTGAATCAAATAGATTAATTTGTTATGGAGGAGCATCTTTAAAGAATGTCAGACTCTCTCAGGTTGGGATGAGTTTCTGTTGTAAATCTCTTAGTTTTACATATTTTCATACAATATCATTTCAGGCGATTAAAAAATGAGGAGGAAATCGGGAGAGAGCGCAAACGTCAGGAAAAACTACAGAGACGAGTGGATCGCCGGAAAGAACGTGAGCAAAAGAGAAAACAGAAACATCTGGAGAGAAAAGAGAGAGAGGAAGAGAGAAAGATGCAGCATAAGATTGCGCTGGAGGAGAGAAAGTTCCTCCTTGCTCAGCGGAAACTGGAGTCCATCAGGATTATGACAGAACTGTTTGAGAGGGTGAAGGTAAATAAACTGAGTTAAGGGATTCTGTCGGTGTGCCAAAATTAGTTTGTTTTTTACCTCATTATTATGCAAGCAATGAATATAAATCCATAATACCACAGAATAGCCTGTTTTTTATTTATCTGCAGGTTTAAAAAAATTATGAGCATGGAATACCTTAATTTCCCTGCAGAATGTTCATGAGTTCAAAAAGCAAAAGTCTGTCAATACAAGTTTCCTTATTTCCATTATTTTTAGCTCACCTGTCACGTAGTGACAAGGTGAGCTTTTGTGATCACTCTTCGTCCGTCGTCCGTCCGTCCGTCCGTTCACAATTGCTTGTGAACACAATAGAGGTCACAATTTTGACCTAATCTTTATGAAACTTGGTCAGACTGATCATCTCTATAAAATCTAGGTCAAGTTCGATATTGGGTCATCTGGGGTCAAAAACTAGGTCATTAGGTCAATTAGTAGAAAAACCTTGTGAACACAATAGAGGTCACAATTTTAGCCTAATCTCAATGCAACTTGGTCAGAATGGTCATCTCTATAAAATGTAGGTCATGTTCGATATTGGGTCATCCGCGGTCAACAACTAGGTCACTAGGTCAATTAGTACAAAAACCTTGTGAACACAATAGAGGTCACAATTTTAGCCTAATCTCAATGCAACTTGGTCAGAATGGTCATCTCTATAAAATCTAGGTCAAGTTCGATATTGGGTCATCCGCAGTCAATAACTAGGTCACTAGGTCAAATATTAGAAAAACCTTGTGAACACAACAGAGGTCACAATTTTGACCTAATCTTTATGAAACTTGGTCAGACTGATCATCTCTATGAAATCTAGGTCAAGTTCGATATTGGGTCATCTGGGGTCAAAAACTAGGTCAGTAGGTCAATTAGTAGAAATACCTTGTGAACACATTAGAGGTCACAATTTTAGCCTAATCTCAATGCAACTTGGTCAGAATGATCATCTCTATAAAATCTAGGTCAAGTTCGATATTGGGTCATCCGCGGTCAATAACTAGGTCACTAGGTCAATTAGTAGAAAAACCTTGTGAACACAATAGAGGTCACAATTTTAGCCTAATCTCGATGCAAATTGGTCAGAATGATCATCGCTGTAAAATGTAGGTCAAGTTTGATATTGGGTCATTCACGGTCAATAACTAGGTCACTAGGTCAATTAGTACAAAAACCTTGTGAACACAATAGAGGTCACAATTTTAGCCTAATCTCAATGCAACTTGGTCAGAATGATCATCTCTATAAAATCTAGGTCAAGTTCGATATTGGGTCATCCGCGGTCAATAACTAGGTCACTAGGTCAATTAGTACAAAAACCTTGTGAACACAATAGAGGTCACAATTTTAGGCTAATCTTAATGCAACTTGGTCAGAATGATCATCTCTATAAAATCTGGGTCAAGTTCGATATTGGGTCATACGCAGTCAATAACTAGGTCACTAGGTCAATTATTAGAAAAACCTTGTGAACAAAATAGAGGTCACAATTTTAGCCTTATCTTAATGAAACTTGGTCAGAATGATCATCTTAACATAAGCTAGGTCAAGTTCCATATTGGGTCAACCCAGGTCAAAAACTAGGTCACTAGGTCAATTAGTAGAAAAACCTTGTGAACACAATAGAGGTCACAATTTTAGCCTAATCTCAATGCAACTTGGTCAGAATGATCATCTCTATAAAATGTAGGTCAAGTTCGATATTGGGTCATCCGCGGTCAACAACTAGGTCACTAGGTCAATTAGTACAAAAACCTTGTGAACACAATAGAGGTCACAATTTTAGCCTAATCTCAGTGCAAGTTGGTCAGAATAATCATCTCTATAAAATCTAGGTCAAGTTCGATATTGGGTCATCCGCAGTCAATAACTAGGTCACTAGGTCAATTATTAGAAAAACCTTGTGAACACAACAGAGGTCACAATTTTGACCTAATCTTTATGAAACTTGGTCAGACTGATCATCTCTATGAAATCTAGGTCAAGTTCGATATTGGGTCATCTGGGGTCAAAAACTAGGTCAGTAGGTCAATTAGTAGAAATACCTTGTGAACACATTAGAGGTCACAATTTTAGCCTAATCTCAATGCAACTTGGTCAGAATGATCATCTCTATAAAATTTAGGTCAAGTTCGATATTGGGTCATCCGCGGTCAATAACTAGGTCACTAGGTCAATTAGTAGAAAAACCTTGTGAACACAATAGAGGTCACAATTTTAGCCTAATCTCAATGCAACTTGGTCAGAATGATCATCGCTATAAAATGTAGGTCAAGTTTGATATTGGGTCATTCACGGTCAATAACTAGGTCACTAGGTCAATTAGTACAAAAACCTTGTGAACACAATAGAGGTCACAATTTTAGCCTAATCTCAATGCAACTTGGTCAGAATGATCATCTCTATAAAATCTAGGTCAAGTTCGATATTGGGTCATCTGCGGTCAATAACTAGGTCACTAGGTCAATTAGTACAAAAACCTTGTGAACACAATAGAGGTCACAATTTTAGGCTAATCTTAATGCAACTTGGTCAGAATGATCATCTCTATAAAATCTGGGTCAAGTTCGATATTGGGTCATACGCAGTCAATAACTAGGTCACTAGGTCAATTATTAGAAAAACCTTGTGAACAAAATAGAGGTCACAATTTTAGCCTTATCTTAATGAAACTTGGTCAGAATGATCATCTTAACATAAGCTAGGTCAACTTCCATATTGGGTCAACCCAGGTCAAAAACTAGGTCACTAGGTCAATTAGTAGAAAAACCTTGTGAACACAATAGAGGTCACAATTTTAGGCTTAACTCAATTCAACTTGGTCAGAATGATCATCTCTAGAAAAATATAGGTCAAGTCACAAGTTTTGCATAGGCTTATATAGAACAAAAAACTTCTTGTCTAAACCAACAAGACATTGGCATTTTATATGTGGCATAACCTAGTGGCCCGCTACCAAGATTGTTCAATTTGTGCACCTGTGGTGAAAAGAGGCCTCACCCTGGGTGTCACAAGTTTTACATAGGCTTATATAGGAAAAAACTTTAAAATTTTCTTGTCTGAAGCCACAAGGACTAGGTCTTAAATATTTGGTTTAAAGCATTGCCTACTGATAGGGTCATGTGGGGTAAAAAACTAGGTCAGTGGGACAAATAAAAGAGTGGCCTCTAGGGGCCATACTTTTCATTGGATCTTTATGATAATAGGTCAGAATGTTCACTTTATTTAGCAAAGCTACAGGTGAGCGATACAGGGCCATCATGGCCCTCTTGTTATATATTTATATTATCTTGTGTGACATATATTTTCTATGGTACATGTTTATATATATATGCTCTTTTACCGGTATTTAAAACAAAACATACAAAGTTTAACTTACTAAACACAACATCAAGAAGCAGTTTGATCAAGAGAGAGAATATTTAAGAGTGATTCAATATATATTGTGAAGCATTACAGTTTTATACCTCGTTTAACCATAAGTATATCCCCTGTTCACAGGTGATCAAGGTGAAGGAGGACGTGGCCCGCAGGGAGCAGGAGCTAGAGGAGGAGCGGACACGGCAGGTTGAGCAAGAGAAATCAGAACGGGAGGAGAAGGAGAAACAGAGGCAGGAACAGGTCCGACGACGGAAGGAGCAGCTACTCAGACAGGAGCATGAACTCAGGTAATGATTGAGATCTAGTTTCACTGTAGTAGCGGTTGTCTTATAATAGGGCTTGTTTGGGGAGTGACAGAGGCAGGTACAGGTCTGATGAAGGTAGGGGCAGCTACTCAGGCAGGAGCACGAACTCAGGCTATGATTGAAGCCTAGTTTAATTGTAGTTAGTCTGATAATAGGGCAAGTTTGTGGAGGGACAGAGACAGGAACAGGTCTGATGAAGGTAGGAGCAGCTACTCAGGCAGGATCATGAACTCAGGCTATGATTAAGGCCTATTTTCACTGAAGTAGTGGTAGTCTAATAATAGGGCAAGTTTGGGGAGAGACAGAGGCAGGCACAGGTCTGATGACGGAAAGAGCAGCTACTCAGGCAGGAGCACGGACTCCGATAATGATTGAAGCCTAGTTTAATTGTAGTTAGTCTGATAATAGGGCAAGTTTGGGGAGAGACAGAGGCAGGCACAGGTCTGATGACGGAAAGAGCAGCTACTCAGGCAGGAGCACAAACTCTGATAATGATTAAAGCCTAGTTTAATTGTAGTTAGTCTGATAATAGGGCAAGTTTGTGGAGGGACAGAGACAGGAACAGGTCTGAGGACAAAATAGCAGCTACTCAGGCATGAGCACAAACTCAGGTAATGATTGAGGCTTAGGTTTCAATGTTTAATAATAGGGCAATTTGAGCCAGAGAGGGAAAGACAGAGGCAGGAACAGGTCCGATGACGAAAGGAGCAGCTACTCCAGTGAAAGCACAAACTCAAGTAATAAATATAATTGTCTAGGTTTCACTATAGGTTAGTGGTCGAAATTCTTTAAGGCCTCTTTTTTATGAATATGGTAAATTGAAATTAAATAGCAGATACTTTTACCAAATTTAGCATGGGCTATTTTTTACGAAACAATTAAATATTAAGCACTTTTTATTGTCTTAAGGCGCGACAATCATAATTATCATAATTAAATCTGAATAAATGTTATTGCAGGGAGAAAATCCTCAAGAAATTCAAGAACACAGAGGAACACAAACAAGAACAAATGCGTGAGCAGTTACGTAAAAAACTTTCAGGGAGAACGAAACTGAAGTCTGCAGTGGTGATGAAGAGATGACTAGAAGAAGTGCTGGCAGAACAGGACAAGGAGCTGGATAGAACGAGTCAACTTCCATACATGATCGACGCCACCCTTGTACAACAGCTCTCTAGGCAGCAGCCTCTGGAGGATGAATGATCAACAAATGTCTTACGGACTAAAATTTAAGTCTTTGACTGCAGTTGTTGTTATTTTACCATTGTTTTATAAAAAAGAGGTGGACTTAAAGATAGATAAAAAATGTAGACTTAGCATGTCACAAAAAAATGGAAGTGCTGTTTATCATGACCAAGAAACAATGTACATGTGCAACAGGGTAAACTTCTGAACTGATCTCATTGAAAAATAACATATGGTATGGTTATGTACATACCACTGGAAGTGTTTTAATAAGGTGCACAACCTTAATATGTTAATTTAATGTGCAAAGACACACAGCATACTTTGGAAGTGTTTGAAAGAAAACAAAGGTTTAACTAGGGTTAGATTATATCTCGTTGATCACTGAAACGAGTTCTTCAGATAAGATACAGAACTGTTTTGCCATTTCAGCTGTATCATACAGTTCTTGAGTAATGTTTTGTTTACTAATATACTGCCAGCACAGATTTTGAAGTTGTACAAATTCATCTTTATTTTGGACTTTTTGTTACAGTTACTAAGCCATTGTCATATTATACTGTTTTATTTTTTTATGCCTTTCATATTTTTTTTACTGTTTTAAATATCTGATTCTATGCTTTTTCTGAGGATTTTTGAAAAATGTGGAAAAAAATATTTCTTTTGTCTTTTTAGAACATTTTTTTGGATTAATCAGACCAGTATCAATGCTGAAAAACTGCCATCAGTGAATAATTTAACTTTTGTAACTTTTAAAAAAAATTTTTTTTATACTGGTTGAAATAATCAGACTGTTTTATTACATGTTTTAATGCTAAAAAACTGCCATCATTAAATAATAAATCTTTTGTTAGTACCTTTTGAAAAACAATGCAATAAAACGAGATAAAACAATACAGATGTTTTCTTAATTCAAGTGAAATCATTTTCCTTTGTCTTGATTTATTGGTTTATTTTGGAGGCAAAGTAGCATTATCTCATTATTGATGTCTAATTGCGTCAATAGTACAGTTTAACTGGTTTAATTCATTTTTATATAAATGGGATGGCAATAATTCCCAAAATATTTTAATTTTCGTACCGATCAACATTTTTTCACGTAATTATTCAACTTAAATGTTAAATTAACAACTGACTGGTCGTTCATATTCAAGGTGTAACATCATAGTTTGTCTTATTATTTCATGTTAGTTTATTCAGTATCATACAATCAGACGCTTTAATTTGCACTGGAAAAAACTTACAAATTGTAGTGCTGTAGCAAGAACTCTGACAGGTAATTTTATTAAGATGATAATCATGTAAAGGAGCAGTGATGTGTTATTGACAAAATACTTGATATACGAACACTTTCATTCATATTGCTTAATTTACCATTTCCTATGCAAACACATGTTCAGGGAGAAGCGAAAATAAAAACAACAATTTTTTTTTTTAAAGATTATGTTAATCATTGTTGAGGTTGCGCTGATCTTGTAATTTTCATATAGACCATCAAACACATAATAAGCTATATAAACATTAAACAACCATATGTTAGGTTAGCTCAGTCGGTAGAGCGTTGGACTGTTAATCGGACAACCAGGGTTCGATTCCCGGGCGGACCAGGTCACTTCTGTTGTGATTGGTTATGAAATACTTTCTACGACCATTCGCACTGTACCACTGCCCCTGGCATGTACAGAAGTTGTCAGTTCCTTGCAGAAGTGAAGGCACCTAGTACTGGTTCACCGCCCAGGATAGGTGTGCGGTGGTTGAACTGTCACTCTGGGACCCTTCAATGTGCTCACGCCGGGACCCGGAGTATAAACTACTAACACCACCATGTTAGGAAGACTGAGTCAAGGACATAAATATGCCCAATCTGTTCTGGGTAGAGTTATTATTCGAATCAAACTACATGTTAATGATCAATATCTCTAATAACATGACCAGTAATTATGACTGTATTTATCATGATTATACTGCAGCTATTTCATTATAAACTCAATTTGAAGTTGTGTGCATTACAAATAAATATTGCAGGGCCAACAAATGTAAACAACTTGTAACTCCAGTTTTGTACTTGCTAAGTTCTTCTTACCATGTAAACAGAATGTTCTAGTTGCATTAACATTATAATTATCAAGTTGCTAACTGCTTTAACAAAAAACGTTACACACAATTAATGTAGTAAAATGAGGTGAACTACATTTCCCTTAAAAGTAGAGTTGTCTATTGTAATGAATATTTGTTTACAGTCTCATCAATAAGGTAATGTCAGAGCAGAGAGAACATTTTTACAGGGTTTTAGTAGCTGTTGAACACAACATTTTTATGACCTAGGCCTTGAGTGAAGATAAATTCAATAATGCCTGCATCAAATCAGATTCATGTTGTAGTTTAAAATTAGTGCATTTTGGGCTCATCTGTTTTTCAAAGAAAGTAATTGTTGGTGTCTTTTTTGTTGTGGTTCAAAGCTTTAAACTTGGAAGAAAGGTCAAGATATTCAAAACAAACATGGTACACATGTTGCCAGAGACATAAGGCTCATGTATGGTAAGGTCCATAACTCTGGCCTGAATTACTGGCCCTTGTTACTGTTGAATCCTACAAACTGTCTGAATACAGCCTTACCTTATTGAAAAAGTTAGATGGCAGTGATTTGATATTAACATTCCTGTAGCTGTTACTTTATCACTGCACACTGAACAGGTAATTAAGAGCAGCACATATGGATGTCAACTTTTGTCAGCTTTTCTCAGTGATTAAGGGAGATAATGCTAGAAGTACTTTATCAAGAGTGATGTGACCTGCACATATAAGTTGCTCAGAATAAGATTTACATAACACCATACAAGAAGAGCAGTAATGTCTGACGGATCCTTGGTCTAGTGGTAACACGCTTGACTGTCGATCCAGGAGTCGCAGGTTCGATTCCCAGCTGCATCACTGAAAAATTACTAATCGTCTACTTTTGAGGGACGTTAAATGGGGTTCCTGTGTGACAGTGCTATACACTGTTGCACGTTAAAGAACCAGGGTAGCTCTAACCAGGGTTACATTTTGTCTGTACACTAGCACATAAGCTAAATTGACTAACAATTTTATCGGAGCACTCGCCAAATGAACCTTACCCGAGTGCGAGTATAAATAAGTCTTCAAACATCCGACTAGCTTTGAGCCCACTATATTGTCCATAGGTTATCTTAAGGCTAGGTTGCACATTAAAATGATTTGATTTGTTAATGTTTTTCTCGAAAATATTGACCAATCAATGAATTTTTTGGCCAACTTAAAACAG
Organism: Mya arenaria; assembly: GCF_026914265.1. Classification (NCBI taxonomy): domain Eukaryota; kingdom Metazoa; phylum Mollusca; class Bivalvia; order Myida; family Myidae; genus Mya; species Mya arenaria. Next base: position 51,789,700 of record NC_069124.1, on the reverse strand, counting down.
ACCAACAACTTGACCAGTTTTATACAATTGACTGCTGATGTCTTAAATTTGAAACTTTTATAACAGTTATCCTTCGGAGCATCAAGAACAGTTTTCAAGAAATAAATTATTTATCTGCACAGCAACCATGACGATGATGAGGCCTACTGGAGGGCTTATGACAATGCCTGTTGACATACCTTGTGCTTAGGTAGTCTTCAGTGGTTCTATTCACTGTTGGTCCAATGAAAATATTCATACTTATTTATTTATTTATTTAAGATCAATCTTGGATGCTAATTGAATACGGCCAATGTCTTGCCTAATTTCTGTGGACTTACGATCATGATAAGTCTTCTTCCCCAACAAGTGATCAAAAATACAAGGACGCTGGGTTTTTTTAGTTTTAATGTCAAAATACAAAACACAACCTATGTAAAAAGCATTTGATAATAATTGTAAAACATAAACAATAAATAAAAACTACACACAGCTCATATGTAAATTAACTGCTTTCAAAAAGTACATATAATGATATGATCCTTCTTGTTAACTATACCACATCAGGGAATTGAGTAATTGACAATGCTTCATTGTTATATATATATGATTGAACTTGACTTGAAGTTGATAGTATAACTAAAGTCCATGGTATCTTAATCAGGGATGTGCTTTGTAAGATTTCTGCGGACCTGAAGGCTCCTGGGACCAAAAATATGTTACATTAAAAATAAATATTTTCCTTTTTAATAATCAGGGTTGTTACTTATTTGTTGTTAGAACTGATGATTCAGTTTGGTTCAAATTTGAAGCCAGGAGAGCCTTCATTAAGGCTTCTAAACAGCCTGTTTTGCTTCTGCAGCTTAGGGGGAGGGGGAGCCTTGCTTTGCACCCAGAACCCTCACTGAAATGGTCACATCCCTGTTAATTGTTTGAGTGTTTGTGATAATGCATTTAGTTTTAAACTAATAAATGTGTACCAAATTACAGCACATTTAGTTTCATATAAAAAAAAAAATATACTTTACCTTTATTATGGAACTTGCCAATACTTTAATTACTAAAAATATATCTGTAACAAGTCTGAAATCTATATCTAAAACAAAGATTCAAGATTCTACAACATTTCTTAACAACAAGCAGGTTTAATCAGTTACTGAGCTCAAACATCATGCTACCTGCTTTGTATTTTTGTCTTACACCTTCGTCATTAAATATTAGGCCATTCCAAATTGATTCTGTGTGTTAAGGCCATCCAGTCGCAGCGAGTAGACTTTGGGAAGACGAGGCTTATGTTGTACAGACTTGTATCTAACCCATTTGTCTTTATGTATTGTATTTATTGAAAAATGTTCAAAGAAAAGGTAAAAAAAAAAGTTTAGATCATAATCGGGCAGCCTCAGGTGTGTTTTCAGCTTATAGAATGAACAAGGACAACATGTACCAAAATCATAAATAAGAATAAAAAATGATGTACTAGAGCTTATAAATAATAAAAGTAGAAATGCTATAAGATAAGAAATTTATCATATATCGGCTGAAGTCCAATTTCTACTTGTATGGATCTGTAAGGATATTGTCATTTTATTTATTTTGGTTTTCATAGGAAAAATCTAATGTCATTAACATTTGTTAAAATATTTCTTGTTTCTATGGTGCTAATACGTTGCCAGGTATGGAGTTATTAGAATGGATAGCTGATAAACGTAGATTCAATTTGGAATGGCCTTATTAACAATCAAAGTATACAAATTAAATGGAAAAAAAAACTTCCTATTTCAAGAGTAAATATGCACCATCTTAATGCCTTTCTGATTATCAAACTGTATTGTATAACAACATTCATAGATATATTAAGTCAATGAAAATCATGAGACGAAATACTGTTTAACAATTGTTAAGTGTGTATCAAAATTGCTTTAAATAGCTTAGGCCCCAATATCACAGAAATACGAAGTCAAATCTCAACTGCTTATGTCACATAACACGTTATTCTAAATCGTATATGTGTTTTACTCTTTTTAAATGACCACTCTCATTGAATATGTTGATTAAAAACTTAATTAAGAAAAATTCTACAGCCAAAAATGTAATTGAGTTCAACTCTTTTTTTGGTTAACAATTACTCAGTTAAATCTTTTGCTTTAGAAGTAGTTTTCTTTGAACTTTTGACAACATGACTTTTTAAAACATTCTAACAGAAAATACTCTTTTAAAAAGAGTAAAACCATACAAGAATTTGAATCATACTATGCTTTTATGCAGAGTTGAGATTGAGATTTGACTAGAGTATTTTTCTGATATTTGGGCCAGGTTACATTTCTAAAAAAGTATGACTTATGCAGAACAAATGACAGATAAAACAAATAAAGTATCATAACATACATGCATCTGAATATCAAACATTAAGTTTGCCCTTGTCTTTTATCAAACATTTTCTCATTTGTGTAAAGAAAAGGCATTAACATCCTGAGAGGTCTTGATCAATTTTTCCTTCATTCTCACTCAATATAATGTGTTACTGGCCAAAACAAGCAGTATTAAGGTGGTTGCAAAAAATATCTACCAGGTATATGTGTAAAATCTATATGCATATGGTCTTGGGTAGCTATAATTATAAACAGAAAATCAAGTAGAATTTATAAATCATTTGCCAAATCTCTTTCATATATCTTCATGTATTGCTCGAGTTTCCCATAAGTTTTATTCTTGCACACCGGATAGGCATTTCCGGTGATTTCAGCCGTGCTGGAAAACTCCATCTGGCATCCCCCCATGCCAGATGAGTCACGCGCTGTGACGTAATACTTTCAATTTCTATTATTAAACACTAAATGTAACCACAGTTATGCGATTTCAATAGATGAGTCCCATTAACAACTTTACAAAAATATTCCTTAAAAACAAAACAAAATAACCCTTTTTTTTTGATAGCGAAGGAACATATTGACGTATGCAGTGAATACAAATTACTGCGCGTCATGATGTCGTATTTTTTTCACAAAAAATGTTACTTAAGGTATGCTAGAAAAAATATCTATCATGTGTGTCCGTTCCGGATAGAAAAATCCGACCCTCGGGCACGCTGCGTAGCCGGTAACTCGGCAAGCCTCGTTACCTGGCAACGCAGGTGCCCTCGAGTCGGATTTTTCTATCCGGAACGGGAACACATGACAGATATTATTAATACGTCAACATACAAAGTGAGTTGTAGTTACTGTTGTCAACCCACTTAATAATTATGGCACATACAGTCCGACGCTGATGCAATCGAGTGTTCATACCATGTGGTTAAAACTCACTACATGCAAACAGATTAATGATGTGTATTATGGTCATCTTCAGCGGGACAATATCAATTTGCATTAATTTCTTTCCCCAAAAGCTGTGCAATACAATAAAAGTAATTAAAGAATTATTTAATAGAGTGTAAGTGTACATGTACGTAGGCACGCTCAAACTAAAGATTATTCACTATTTAAAGCATGAATGTTTGACAAACACAGAACATTTTTGCTTGGCCCTCTTTTTCACTTAAGTTACCAAATAGTTTTCAATAGGTTATGGGTCCAAATACCTAATCTTTATGCGGTTTTCCTTGGTATGGAAGCATTCGTCATTCTCAGGAAATAAATAAAAGTGAAATACACTCATGTTTGGCTAAAAATGTCTGAAATATCCCTCAACACTCTGTTTACCTATGACGTAAAACCACATGGTACATGTATCTATGAACACTGTGACATTCCTTTACTTATTTCTTCGACTTGGTTCAGTCACTTAAGACTTTACAACAGACTTTAATAGATTGTTCATAGACACGGATGACACACAATAAATATGGTACTTATAAGCAGTTTTTCGCAACACACATATCAGTTAAAATGTTACACAGAAAACAATATTTACTTTGAATTGAAAAATATATCTGACTGTGTGTTATTCTATATTTGTGAAGACAATAATACTACAAAGAATAAATATTATGTAAACAATCAAAAAATTAACAATGGTACAATAACTATTGATTTCTTAAACACAGATTATCCATGAATAATCAAACAAAACACTGGAGGTCATAGCAGTTTAAAAGAGCAACACTACAACAGTTTCTTTTAGTAACAACCATTTACTTTAAATGTGCTGTAATACATACATTAGTATTACAGGCAAAGAGTTCACTACCACATGTTTCACCCACGTTAAACATGGAGAAACACAAGTTGGGGAATATGTTTCATCCAATTTGTACATTGAATACTGGACTGGTATTCATTAACATCTTAAGTCATTTCCTAACTTAAGTCATGTTCCTATGTTAAGTATCCCACTGGTCATTTGAAAACAACTAAATACTTATTTTCATTAATGTTATTGTATTGAATACAAATCGTTTTATTTTAAAATCACTTTTTTATTTTAAAATCACTTATTTATTTTTTTATTTGACTATGAACATTTTAAGAAATCGACGAACATTAAGAAATGACTTAAGATGTTTTATGAATACCGTCCAGGACTTGTAGGGGTAAAGGTAAAACGGTTCTTTAAGACATAAAATAAAGACATACTAAGTACGATGACTCTGTCGTCGCTGGAATGACAGTACTTCACTCAAAATAAATTACGGGTCACTTATCAAAACATCTTGTTTCCATTCAGGTTCCTAGGTGCACTCTAGTTCTTAAATGATTAAAAGATTTCCTCAATTTATATAACAGCATCCTCCCCAGAAGCCATTTATTCTCTATAAAAAAATCTACAGTTTTTTTCTTCAGTGATACGTAATTAGATATGTTGAGTATAGTAGTAAACATTTTAAGATGCTGCCACGTGGCCAACCAGGTACACATTGTCATACAGATCTCCGACCAAATCCTCGCTCACTCCCGAGGCGGCCCTGCGGGTGTTCTTGATGAATTCCCGTTTCGACATCTTGTTTTTAACATGTGGGCTCGTGAGATCAACGGACAACATGATCAGGGAGAAACACAGCACGTAAACTGCATCTGCAAAATAACGGAAAACTGATTTCAACAAAAACAGCAAGATTTTGTCATCATAATTTAAATGCAACAAAAACAGCAAGATTTTGTCATCACAATTTAAATGCAACAAAAACAGCAAGATTTTGTCATCACAATTTAAATGCAACAAAAACAGCAAGATTTTATCATCACAATTTAAATGCAACAAAAACAGCAAGATTTTGTCATCACAATTTAAATGCAACAAAAACAGCAAGATTTTGCCATCACAATTTAAATGAAGTACCAATATTTTTACTTACGCATATAATAGTAACTTTTTTTCAGATAACAATTCAGATGGTGGTGAATTTTCAATCATGTAATAATTAATGTTCAATATAGTTCCAACTAAACAGTTGCCTATATTCAGTTAATTGTGTTTGGTAAGAAAAAGGTAAAATCATTACTTTCAACATGTTATAACTACTAAACAATTAATGCATTATAAGTCAGTTTTAAAGCCATCAATTATGGGTCACTTATCAAAACATCTTGTTTCCATACAGGTTTAATTTAAACTTACATTTATTCCTAGGTGCTCTCTAGTGCTTAAATGACTAAGTTTTTCTCAATTTATATTACAGCATCTTTCCCAAAAGCCATTTGTTCTATATAAAAAAATCTACAGTTTTTTTCTTCATTTTATTAGAGTATAATGGAAATCAAAATCAATGTTGAAACAACATAATTGCAATTAATATCCATAATTTCAACATACAAGTTCTCTCTGATGTAGCAAGGAATGAGGACTGTCAGTCTCATGGATTAGCTGATAAGCCTATCACTGATTTCAATATTTGAGGCCCTCATTGTTGATTAATTCTGTTAATATATTTTTATTAATCAATTGTCACAGCTTATTGTAGTGGGCCACAATTATGATCATGAAACTTGTGTATCTAACAGTGTAAATAATGTATCCACTGTTTTAATAGATATAAAAAAGAAACCCATTCTCAGGAAGCTTTGAAGTGGCAGATCATTGGTCAAGTGGTAACACACTTGACTGTCAATCCAGGGGTCATGGGTTTGATTCCCCTCTGCACCATTAAATAATACTAATCATCTTCCAGGAGGGATGTTAAATGGGGGTCCCATGTGGCAGTGCTTAACACGTGTGGACTTTAAAGAACCAGGTATGCTCGAACAAACAACAACTAAAAGGACAAACAACCTTGGTGGAGCACTCACCGAATGGGCCTTGCCGAAGTGCAATATAAATAAGCTTACATTCCCCACCCCTACCGCTACCCCCAAGCAGGCCTAGTCTTTAACGAACTTTCTGACCGACCAGGCCATCAAAGCAAATGAAGGTAAAATATAAAAAAATCTTACCTTTCTCAAGGCCTAAATGAGGGTTACAGGAGCAGAATCTCCCTGCAAATCTATCAATGATTTGTTCAAGGTAGCTGCCTCTCTCACTTGGGGCTGATATGTGCTGAAATAGCTTCCGCATTGCGTTGGGAAGAAACTGGTTGCCAAAGTTCTGTATCTGCATTACACAGTCCAGCACATCTGGCCTGAAACATTTATAATTTCAAGTCACGGTAGGGAATCGCACAAGTCAGAGAGTATACAAGTTATAAGGGCCGGTAATAAGCTCAGTTGGTTGATCGCTTGACTTGCTAGCAGGGGGTCTCTGGTTCAGCCAGTGAACTGGATGCGTTCTTTTCTGAGCCTTTCAATAATCAACACCAAAAGAAAAATCATACCATTAAGGACAAAATTAATTATTTCCTTAAGACAAAATCATAACATGTCAACATTGTCATTGAAAGCTAAAAAAAGGTTTAAATTTTTCATAAAAAAAGAAGCAAATACATCTTTGGCTTTATCAAAACGTTTGTTTTATATCATATCATAATTGCTAAACTAAATTGATTCAATGTTGATTATTCTTTACAATGGTTTCATACAAGAAATGTAACCTTATTATTAAACCTTTCTTCAATACCATAAAATGCCTGCAATTCGAACATTCATGTTATGATCTGTTAGAACCACATCAAGCACAAATGGGTCTTATACTATTTTTTTGATTTATCAGTTATTATATTAAAAAAGAGTAAACAATCTTAAATGCTCTTCACCTTAAAAACAAGTGGGTTTCAACTAAAGAGTCATGGAAGGGTGCTGTACCCTCTCCTTTTTTGGTAGCAACCTTCTACATTGGCATCCTTCTGCCTCCAAGGAATTAAATAGTTAAGACTGTCTTATATTTCTTTTGTTTTGATTAAAACTTACATGATAATAAATGCATAAACTTAACATACATAGCAGTTGAAACCCCATAGTACCTGAATTTAAACGCAACTCTGTTCAAAACCTTCCCAGCCTGATACAATATGCCCTTTTCTCCCCCAGCACCCTGATCCTCTTTTGCAGAACACTGCCCTTTTTAAAACCTGGCTAAAACCCTTAACATGTCAAATCATGGTGATCGCCATTGTATATTTAGTACAAAAACTATGACATCCTATAGATCCCTCTTACATTATAATTATTTGAAGACATTTTCTGCTTGTCAAACACTTAGTTTTCTTGAACTACAGTACCTTTTCTCAAGAAATGCCCTTTTTGGACTTGGTTTGATTTTCTTTGTTGTGTGTAGGAATTTGGCAATTTCCATTGGACAATCTTCAACTAATCCACATCTGATCAGGTAGTCAACTCCCTGAAACATATATGTACAAAAGAATTCTAACTCACATTAAATAGTAAATAGTCAGTCCCTATTAAAAAATAATATACAAGTTATAATATTATCAACCAAAGATTTATGATGTTTTCTGCAAAACATTAATTTAATTTAATTATAATATACATGTACTTTAAGTAATTATGGAATGTACATGTATTATAAAACGCCAAAAGCGAATACTTTGTAATAATTTCTACCCATTCTTATATAAAGACTTGTATGGATGTGGAAAAAAATCTTAATTTTGTAGAACTTACGTCAAATGGATCAGCATTAAATGTTAGGGATGCCTCATCTAGAACCAGATAGAGCTTCCTATAGGAGAAAGTACCGTCCTTCCGTGCTTGCCGATAAATACTGACACACCCCCATGAAGTCTTGCACAAGCTGTAAAAAGTACAAGAACGCACATGTATATTAATTTTCAAAGTCCGAGAGATACTGCAGAATGAATAGAAAATGTGAAAAAAAAACCATGACAACAATAATTGATTTCTTTAAATAGTAAACTCTTTTTTTCAAAACATTATAAACATAAAAAAATACACCAGTAACAAATGGTTAACAATGAAAAGGGTTAACAAAATGCACATTATTCTTGAATTGTAAACAAATAAACTGTCTTACCATGTTACTATTGAATTAATAATTTAGAGCATTTTAAACTTAGTACTGACAATATATCTTATATTAAGTATTTCTAAAACCTTTGCCAAAGGACTTCATCATTGCCAAGTTTGCTCCACACACAGGCTGCTAGGCAGAGGTCAGTGGCGTCTAGATTGGAAAGGACAAGCAGGCTTATTTCAGGTGGAAGGATTGACAGGTCAGGAAACTTAACAGTGTTCAGTCCTTGACTCGGTTCCTCGGAAAACACGAGGCCTGTGTCTTGTAGTCGCTGAAGCAGCTGACCCATTGTCACTTTTCTACATCTTATTCCTCTTACAGTTGTGGTAATGTGTGAGGAATTACTTTTTCTTTTATGCTGAAATGTATAAAAAAGTAGAACCACAGTTTTTATACATGAACAAAATAATTATATACACCAGGAGCAAATTGTACAAATGGTTGTTGGAATGGTAGCATAATATTGATACTATATACAACTACAACTACTTAGTCCATTGAAAAACTCCACCAGTGCCAGCATTTGATATAATATCTAAGCAGCCAAGTTTTTTTAACAAAATGTTGCATTCATACAAGATTTCTATTTACTAAAAATGATCAATAAGACCATAAAACCTTTCAAGGCTAGCACTTCCTTGCTTAAGTGGAAGTTCAAAATTCACTTACAAGTTGGTATGGCAAGAGCAGAGAACATTACCTATTCATAGCTATTGTCAGACTTTTAACACATGAAATGAAAATATTTATACAAATAAAATAACAGCTTAAAAAAGGAAGAACATGTCATTTTGTAATGAGTAATAATAACTATATTATAAACAGTTAAAATACAAATTATCTATAAAATACTATCAACTGCAGTTAGTAAGTTTCAGGGCCATATTTTTAGTAGAAGTACTCTTTCAACAATTTGCTGTGAACTTTGAATGCGTGGTTCACCCAAGTCACTTTCAATCATGACTTTCCAAAAATCTTTAATAAGTAACATACATATCCAATCACAATTAAACTAGCACTTTGCGCTATGATTACTTTTTAAATGAAAACTACATTCAATATTGTTAAATTAGTTTTGACACTTACAAAAATGTACAAAAACATCTGCTATTCCAACAAAGATGCAGGAAAAATGAACAGAGCTACTGGTGCAAATGCTTCCAAATGGTGTGAAAAGCCTTTCTCAAGTAAAATTTAGTATCAACACGGACCTATCCGTGGTATCAATTAACTTATTTTGAAAAATGCTTTGACATGAACACTCAATATTCAAGTGACCTAATAATCAAGAGTGAGTAATGAGATTGTTTACCCTCAAGATCGGGTGAAAGCCATTTTGCAAGCAAGTTACAATTAACAATCTTCTTTTTGTATGTTCGGCACCTGTAAAAATACCTGCATGTTGCAAGTAAGCCGCGTACAGTGACATGTTGTGTGCATGTTTTTGAAAGTAATAGGTGGTGGCAACAGCATATTTGGTAGCTAAGAACTTCAGCGAACAAGTTATATATTACCTTTTGGAACATGTTTAATTAATATGTAGTAAACATAAAAAATATAAATATCTACAAGTTATGGAAGCCAGAACTACGTGATTGGTAGTGTATATTATACTATATACCTTGTTTAATTTTCCCAAGTTCATGAAAGTTGTTACAAATCAAAACAGTAATTCCAAGTACCTACATTCTATTTGAAATGGTAAACGGACATTTGCCCCCCCGGACATTTGCCCCCCCGGATGTTTGCCCCCCTTTTGGACCATGGCGGACATTTGCCCCCCCACCGTTTTCGAGGGGGCGGACATTTGCCCCCCCTCAATGTTCGAGGGGGCGGACATTTGCCCCCCCTCCATTTGAATGTGCTATTTTGATCTTGATTAGTGAATTACTTATCATACCATTCAGAGAACAGAAACGTATTTTTTGCTGTATATACTTGTATATATGAGTGCTATAAATGTGCTATATGACTTCTGATTTGAAATAAAAATAATATAAAAGGATTTACATTGTTGTCTTACCTAAGCCTACATCGTCACATGTGTGACCTGAACGGTGTAATCTGTATTTATATGTAATTAGTGACAAACATACAAACTGGTGTAAATCGGTTGGCAGTTTGCACGTAAATTGAACAAATAGTTAAAGAAAAAAATGTTCATTTTTTTTATATATTAATATATTTTTAATATCTTGGTATAAACTTATAAAACCGGGGGGGGGGGGCAAATGTCCGCCCCCTCGAAAACGGCGGGGGGGCAAATGTCCGCCCCCTCGAAAACGGCGGGGGGGCAAATGTCCGCGATGGTCCAAAAGGGGGGCAAACATCCGGAGGGCAAACATCCGGGGGGGCAAATGTCCTAGAATCATTTGAAATGATCGTCAAAAAAAACCTATCCGAACCTTTTTATCCGAATTCTATATCCAACAAAAGTGACTTATATCACATTGATTTGGTGCATTTGTAATCAAAGTGACCTAACAATTGTCAGCAGAAAAATATACTACTAAAATTAAAACGTGCACAACATTACCTAAAACTTGCAATCTATTTTTTGACAATCTGGCAAAATTGACGTGGAGGCTGCCATTTTATCGGAAGTCACGTGACAATTTAAAGCGAAAACGAAAATAGGAAAGTCCCTTTTTTTAAGCTCATATTTACATTTTATAATATAATGGGTGTGTGTTAAATGTTTGCCTGTTTAATTAGATGAATATATATTTATCTTTTTAATGGATTGACAGACAAGTAGGGTGACTTTACATTATGTTTTTTTTCAACGACCTACTTTCTACATTTTTTTAATTAAAGAAATTAATAACATAATAATTCGACCGTCTACAGTATATTTATTTAGCGATTACGTCACGATTGCGTCAGTTTTGCGTTTTTACAGTAGTTGATCATTATAATAATAAGCATCATTTCTGTTTCGTCTGTTTATCCCAATTAATTTTGTTAACAATTGTATTTGTGCTTACATGTATGTTTTAAATTCAGTGATTTTAAATAACATGCTTTTAATCCACCAGTCAATTGTAACTAAGGCCCCCCAGGTCCTGGGGTATACAGAGGATAGCCGGGAAAATTGGCCATGTATTTACCTTCCAGGTGGCCCCGCGGTACTGGTGAATGTGATGGTTTTTGTCTTCGCGCCCAAATTAGCTGGGAATTGGCCTTACCTAGGGTCCCTGGGATGCTGGGGCATTTGGTGGTGGTTTTATCAGCAGTTCATCGCCACTGAGTGGGGATTTTACCTGGGCTTGGTGGGACCGAAAGTCAAAGTCCCCGCTATTCCCTAGACCTTGGGGGGCCATGGTTACAATTGACTGGTGCATAATAGAGGGAGTAGGTCCCATTTCCCCTCTTCGCACCAACTAATCCAGATGAGGCCTTTGTCACATCCTGAGGTCCTTGATAAGTAGTCATTGAAAACGAAGGGGGCCAATTTGCGCTACATACATGGTGAAAGGATTTTTTAGGGCCTTTTTATAATATGGGTCCCAGGCCTTTGAGGTGTTTTCTATGATTGGTAGGACGATGGCCTTGCAGGAATCTATCTCGAATATGGGCATGCATTCCTTAATGTACCTTCATAGGAATCCTAGAGTAGGATTGCCCTTGCCAGTTATGTCCAAGCCCCCCTCCCCCCAATAAAATCAAAATTAAAAAAAATCCCAGGCTTGTTTATAATGATGGGGGAACTGTTACTAGTGAAAACAAACAAAAACAAAAAAACAAATTTAAAACTAATTGGGGGGGGGGGGGGGCAATGTCAAAGGGATGTATCATTACAACTTACAATGTCCCTGTAGCATCAAGGATATGATCATGGAGGAGTTAGTGTCTTCTGATGACGAGGTTTTGATCTTATGACATAGCAGTGCAGTGCAGTAAGGTCCTCTTTGAGATTGCATCTGTCTTGATCATAATTATGATAAATTGCTTTACCAGCTTGCTGGATTTTTGGATTTTATATACTTTGGCTTTCTTAATTTTGTTATGCCAACCACTTTTGTATGAATTTGGGCTTGTTCATCCTAAAAATCTTCTCTCAATGACTGTTAGTACTCTTTAAAAAAAACCCTGAATACTGCATACCAGAAAGGGGGAGATTTAAGCCAGTAGATAATATATGATAAGGGGATCTTGGGTATATATGTTGTAGGCACTTATAATATACTCATTTGTGTTGTTATCTTCCCAATGATTATGTGATTTTAGACATATACAATGAGCCAAATGCACTCGAGTTCTACAATGATATTGTGTTTTATCTTTTCAGAGTAGCTATATGTAGGATACTTAGAAAAATGGCTCAACACTCAACAGGTTAGTTTCAACTACTGATAATTTAATTTTTATCTTTACATCTACAGTTCTATTAAGAACAAACTTGACAGTAAGTGCACTTCATGTGCACTGTTAGTTTACCAGAAGTGCACTTCGTAGTGCACTAGGGTAAGACAAGGGAAAGACTATTAAATGGAGACAAGGGGCTGACCAGATAAGGCATCTTCAGTCTATAATATATGCTTTTCAGTGAAATTTAGAGTGTGTAGATGTTTTAATAAATATATAGAGAATAATTATAATCAATTTGGACCTTCCATGTAAACAATATAGAATTATAAAATTAAATAACTGATTTTTTTTTATAAAAAATATTTGTCAAACATGTACATTTACATATATGATTATTGTATAATAATTATCCTTCCCTGGTGTAGTAGTTAAATCATTATACAAGATTTTACCTTTAAGATGGCTCAATAGCATATGAACACCATTGTCAGACAAATCAAGGCCAATTATAAGTGTTATTTATTGAGGATTTTTTTAAATTACTCAAGAAAACGAAAGGTATTTCAGCGTGCTCACATTACAATGGATTAATTTTATTTTTTATTGTATCTGAGTACTTGCATTTTCATTAACTGTATATGTTTGAATTATAAATTTGTAAGTTGTTTTCTCTATTTTAGATACAAGTTCTGATGAAGCGCAATCAGCAAGGAGGGACATGAATGACTCATATTACCCAAGTGATATTCTAATTCCACATACTGATATTCATAGACATGCAGCTAGTATACTGCATCCTCAGAGTCTATACAATGAAGACTTTTGGACAGCTCCACCAACTTATTATAGATCCAGATTGTGTTCTCATACACTTGATTCTATTCCCATGAGTGAATATCCAGTTATTGATATGAGAAATTCAAGAGATTTCACTCGATCCAAAGACCATATACAGTTAAAAACGAATTTATCACAAACCTTGATAAAGAAAGCTGTATGTGAAAGGTATCATGTGACGGAAAACTTCGTGGAAATTGTAGAATATGAAACAAAAGTGGAGAGTTCTCCTCGCAAAACGCTCATAATAATTGTCCCCAAATCTACTGCAGGTTTCTGTGGGTTAGTGTTAGAAACATATGAAGACAAGGATCAACGAGTTCCCAGGATTATGTGTGCACATTTACCTTTGGGTATGGTCATTCATGATTTGAAAAGGGAGTTAAAGGTTTTTCTTAACTGGAAAAACCTAGCCATTTGCAAAGATTCAAAAGTACTTAGTGACAACAGCCCTTTGCAAGAGTTTCAGCTGGAAAAATTAGAGAGACTGCAGGTTTATCAGTTTGACCATCAAGTGATAGACTTTGTGTATCAATCAGGTCAGCATTGTCATTATAGATACAGAGTGAATGTCAACCTGACAAAATCAGTTGGACAAGTAAAAGACAGGTTAAGGAGACAAGTTGGAGATGAACTGAAGAAATTGCAAGCAACCGATAAGATGTTCCTTCACTTCACAGTACAAGAAAAACTGGTTGAGGATGATTTGTGCATGGGCCGGGTTGTGGAAAGGTTTGGTAGAGACGATCATGTTGGCCTGCACCTCTCTTCAGAAAATGCCATTAGCGTCACACTGAAATTTAACAAGCCATTGAAAATGAAACAACGTATGTTGATATGCAAAATGGTATGTTCGTCAGCACAGCTTAGGGGAGAGATAGGAAAACTTGTCGATCATGATCAGAAATCTGTGAAGCTGACCTTGAATAGTAAGTTAATGGAGGAATGTCCTGACATTGGGAAAAAGTATGGTACAGAATGGCAAAGTGGGTGCACAGTTTCTGTTGGAATAAAAAAGCATAAAACTTTGAGAATAAAACACCCAGAAGATGGCAGAGAGCTTGTCTTGAAGATGTATATGCTTGAACCTGTCAGTGAATTGAAGAGAAAAGTTTCTGAGGCTTGGAATCTGAACATATTGAACATGTCTCTGATTTGTAGAGGGCAACGCATGTTGGGCAGCAAACTTCTCATGTTTTATCCAATCAAGAACAACATGGAAATTCAGCTTCAATTGTTTCCTCATAGAATCTCTTTTCATGTGAGGATTGCTTTCAAGAAGAGATGGGTAAAAGTAGTCGTGGACGATAGCAGTGTCTCAACCGTCGATGATCTTTTGAGATTTTGTGCCCACAAGTATGAGTATGCAAGAAAATGCTCTCGAGCCATTTTTAATGGTTGCTGTCTGCACAAAAATTCATCCCTTCAGGAGGAAAATCTGAAGACAAATGACCAGGTATAACATTGTTGCAATTTGCCCAATCGGAATATCACTTCCTTTCAAAAACGGTGTAAGGAAATTGAGACAGTTTTTACATATATAGACATAATAAGAGGGAAAATGTTATTTTATATAAATAAATTATCTTCTGAAGATGTTCATGTGTTTCGAAAAACATAATATGAATGAATAACGCTTGAAGATATAAAAATGATTTTGAACTTCTAATATAATTAAATGTCTTCCTTACTCAGGTGGTCATCGTACATTTTGATCAGAAGATAGAGTCGAATGGTGAGCTGATCCTGATCTTCATGGGCCGGGAAGATGGGCACACCATCATGAGATGTGGCTCAGTGGTCGCTGGACTTCTCCTCCATGGTGAGCTTATACAGAAAAATACAAAATCTGAAATGGATGTAAATTACTTTTTTGCAAACCTTTTAGTCCAATTAGGATAACTTTTGATTTAAAAGAAAACTTCTGAGTACTTTGCCAGAATAAGATTAATCAGCTGATTGTTGCAAACTTTATGTAAATAACCTGATTAACGACATTGTTGTTAACTTTTAAACGTTAAATATAAACAGTAGAGCTGAAACAGCTGTCTCAAATTCTTTCGATCACAAGTGTATCCATTAAACTTCCAGAAAAGTTAACAGCATTGAAGTTAACTATGTTGTTAACTTTATCAAAGTTCTAGAGAATCAGCCCATTAGGAATTCCATGTTTCACTGACAGTAACAATAACACAACGGACAATGTTTTTAGCATTTACCATTATGTCTTTTGTTGATAATAAACAGAATGGCAGAATCTGCAGTAGAATCTATTTATGGTAAGAGAATTTGGGTTTATATATGGAAATTATGCATGCAACCAGTTGCCCATTTTAGAAAATGCTGTGCTAGTTATCAGACGGACACACATTAGTATAAATGGAAATATAGCAATAAGTAATTAAGGCACAAGTCCATTGTTTTTATAAATGTTTTGGTTGTCAGTCATTTTTTTACAATTAGTAATACAGATTAATAGCTTTTAGAAGTATCAAAGGTACTTTGTTTAATTAATATTCACAGTTTCTAAAATAATATTTTAGCTTTTACAAGGACACCTTTTTTGATGAAAATCTGTTCCTACACAAGTTAGAAATTTGAAAACAAAGAATTAACTTATGAGAAAAATGGTACAAATTTTAATGTTTTCACTCTTTAAGATAAGTACATTCCTTCCTTCCTTGTTAAATAAAATAAATGTGTTTGTAAACATCTAATGCATCTACATGTATAAATGTGCTACACAAGGGTTAATTTACTTAATTTTTGTTGTCTAAATTCCAGCCTTAGAGCTAGAATATTTGCCAAACTAGTTTGTGCAGATTTTTCTTCACCTTACAGTACTTTATTTATTACTTAATCAACAGTTTAATGTTTTTTGTTCATTGGAGTTTTACTGCTAAAAATAAAGACAACGATTAATGAGTGTGGCCTACATGTAGCTGGGATTCCAGTTATGATACTTCTTGGTTAAAAATAAGAACAGCTATCATGATGTAAGCTAAGCGCCTTTGCATAACATTCCTTGAAATCTTTCTTTTGGCAGGTGTTACATGATTTTTAGCTTGTAAGTTTTTCGAAGAAAAAAGGTTGAGGTATTTCATAGCCGTGGTGTTGTCGCCTGTGGCATCATGATTCATGGCATCGTCGTATGTGACATCTTCGTGCTAAATAAAAAAATCTTGTGAATAACTAAACAAACTCAGATATTCTAATGTAACTTCTAAGGTAGGAAAGATGCCTGAGACATTACATACTAGTACTGGTATAGAAAATCATATAACTATGACTTTAATAATTGTTGAGTTATGCCCCTTTTTAGATTGAAAGATCAAAGGAGCGTCGGTGTTTGCTCCATGGCTTTCTTGTTAGCAATTTATTCACAATCTGTGCATGCACATTGTCATTTTTTTCACATTTAAGAAAATGTTGCCCAAAATAATACTTGTAACCACCTCCATCGTTAGTGCGTCCGTTTGTCCATCCATTTGTTAATTTTTGTTTGATTCCGGGCTGTACATTTGTCATGCACGGTGTGATTTTGCTATTGTTCTGGTACAGATATAGGAACATGTCAGTAAGGACTGTAAGTCATACCTTGTCGTTAATGTTGTATGTTAAGACAAACAGTTATATATTTATTCAAAATGTATGTTAAGTTCAAATGGTTATCAATCTAAAAAAAGCCCTACTGGAGGAAATTGTTATGATTCTTTTGACAGGTCTTGTTGGTTGTAACTTACTTGTGGCCTTTTTAGCTTGACTATTCGAAAAATTAGGAGAGCTATACTACTCATCCAAGCGTCAACTTTGGTGTCACACCTTGGTTAAGGTTTTGTATGTAAGCACCTTTATGTCATTATCTCAGTAAATACATCATTTATTGCATTGAAACTTTGGATATGTATTCCCAACTATCTAACCTACTGAATTGATAAAGTAAGATAACTGTATTTTGCAAATAATGGCCCTTTATCATTGTACTTATAATATAATTGTTTACATGTACAACATATAATCCTTTAATGTATTGCATGCTATTTCCATCAAGTCTGTATTTCATTAAAGGCTGAATGCTTTTGAATTTTACACAAATTTTCGCAGGCATCATTCTAATCTAATTTTACAGTGATCCATGCATGTTTCGCGAAAACTTTTCAATCCTTACACTTTAAATTTTATCCTAGCTTGAAGTTTCTGGAAGAGTGAACATTGACATACTTATACTGGGAGCTCGTCGTGTAAAAGAGAATTCATGTAGATGTTTGTATATTTTGTCTAATGATTATTTGCACCATGTATTTCAGGATTCAGTTTACTATATCCAGTATCTGCTCTCAACGCTCTCCTTTTTTATAGCCGCGAAAAAGACCAAGCTTCAGGAACCTGAGCACCTGGACAACGGAGCCTTGCCGGGGGACATACACATTGTACCAGAGGCCCTACCTGACGATGCCAGCAAACAGGTGTGTCCCCAAATTGATACTTGTATTTTTTACAATTTTGCCTGCT
This sequence comes from Mya arenaria, assembly GCF_026914265.1. Taxonomy (NCBI): domain Eukaryota; kingdom Metazoa; phylum Mollusca; class Bivalvia; order Myida; family Myidae; genus Mya; species Mya arenaria. The sequence goes on along the minus strand of NC_069124.1, from coordinate 51,771,703 downwards.
ACATTGTAATGATAGATAGTTTGCTTAAGGTTCATATATAATAAATATCATGTCACATTTCCTGAAACTATCACACTTAATGACTGAATAAAGCTTTGAAAATAACATTTTGTAAAATAAAATTTTCTTAACAGCCCCTATAATATGAGACATTTACTCCAGGAAATGAAAGTTGCTGCCAGTCAACCTGTCAATGAGAAAATCCTGACTAAAGGAGAAAAGAGGGCACTTAAAGCTATGTATTTGAGAAAGGCTAGAGCCTTAAAGAAGGCCATCATTGCCCGAACAATCTCTGAACAGGAAAACACTTCTACAGGCCTGACTTCATTTACTGAAACACTAGGATTGCGTTTTGAAACTGAAAGTTTAACAGGGCAAATAGCTTCCGAGAGGCCTACGTTTTACCTGCAAGATGAGGATGAACATCACAGAGATGTCAAAGGTATTCCACCAAGTGATGAGATTGGGATTACCAATGGTACAGATGATTCCATTACAATTTTGAAGGAAGTATACAAGGTACCCGAGTTTGGTAGGGAAGACAACACTGATGCTGATTTTGAAGAGAACAATGCTGCTGATGAGGATGTTGAAGAGAACAAGGCTGATGTTGAAGATGTTGAAGAGAACAATGCTGATGATGCCGATGATGAGGATGATGATGTTGGATGTAGTAAGCAACCAACAGATACAAGTAGGTTGGAAAATGATGGTGGTGCTGCTATTGGTCTGTTTGTATGTTGTAGTGCATGTAATAACAGTGTTCCAGTAAACCAGCAACTAGATATCCGACATCTTGTGACCCAACACGAAAGTTATGCTAAAAATGAACAGCATCTGAAATGCATTGAAAACTGTATCAGGAAACTGCGAAACGGAAATTCTCCAGAAGTTGGTAAAAGTTGTTGTTCAGATGATTATTCTGAAGACCATGGAAATCATGATTGCACTACTGTTCCCAAAGCATTGTCCTGTGAAAGTGGAGAAATTAAAATGGAATGCAAAGAAACAGTTCAAAAACAAATCTTTGATGATAAAATAGCATGGGATTCAGATAAAAAGGAAGGCAAAGTTATACAGCCAGTTACAGATCAACTGACTTTTGACGAAGGGGTGTGCCACAATTCTACAGTGGACTTTAGCTCTGACCCTGATGGCGGTAGTACTGGTAGAGAAATTAATGTGTCAGCATGTCCAGCCAACTTGAGACACACACGCCCAACAGTATTAACAAACAACAACAACAATACTGTCGGAAGTGATAGTGGAGAAAGAAACTTACAGGCTTACGCGGGAAGTTCAGGTGGTAATAGCGACACACAGCAGTTTCAATATCATCCATGTCAACGGAGATTTCATAGGACAGCTCATGGGATTCACCATTTTCATGATCAAGATTTTCACACGCATGGCCACTGTTTATTCGATGCCGTACGATGTCCAATCATCCAGCAGCTATTGACACGAGAATCGGTTCGCATGAAAGGTCGACATAAATACAGGTCAGAGGGTGACACTGGCCAGTCTGACCATGCTGAATTACTAGAGTTGCAATACCTACACCAGAACCAAACAGTTCCTAACTTGTGTGCCTACCAAAATGCTGTTTGTATGGATTTGGTTCCAATAATAACAGGTTTGGACAAAAAAATCTGATTTGATTCTCTTAAAAAATTCTATTTAGTTTATTGTTTAAGATGACTTTGCACTAAAAGAAAGTACCCTCTGAAAATGTTTCTTTTTGTGGGTGTTTATAAACACAAATTCATTACTGTTTATGATGAATAATGTTTCCATTTATAGTATAATGACCAAAGATTTACGTTGATTTTTTTTAAATTAGTTTTTTATATTTCAAAATTGGAACAATTGTTCAATCCCCTCTTTTTCAGATATTAATACCCGAATGCTTATTTATGTGAGTGAAAACGTTGGTACCAAATGGAAGCAATTATGTCGACAGTTGGAGGTTAAGGAGACAACACTTGAACAGATAGAGCATGAATACAGACAGCTACAGGAGCAGGCATACAAGGGACTGTTTAACTGGACAAGAGAAAAAGGCAAGAAAGCAACAAAGAATGCGCTTATTGAGGCACTGATGAAAGTTCACCTTACATCAGTGGCTGAAGCCATCAATGGCCACACCACTGTTTAGTATTATTTTCATTTGCAATCATTGAGGAACTTTATACGAAAGTTTGCCTTACATCTGTGGCTATAGAAATCAATGGCCTAATTACTGTATAGCATTAGTTTCATTTGCAGAGCATTTACATATAAAAGATACAAGCCCGAAAGCCAACTTGTATTCTGCAATAGAATGATTCAAACTGGGCTTGTTCAAAATTAAACGTTTAACATAAAATGCCCACTTACTCCCCAAAAAGATGTACCACAATTAATAATATCGTTTTAATATTCAAAAAAAGATGTCAAAAACAATGGTGCTTATGAAGGATACCGAGTTTAATTTGAAAGAAATGAGCATAGAACACGGTATTTCTACTTTATGAGACTATTGAAGACCATAGTAAATCTTTTAACATTCACCAATCATTTAATATTTTTGCGCTTTCTGCTATTTATTTCAAGGTTACAATCTTGTTATCAGAAGCTAATATTTTCCATTAATGCATTTTTTAGTAAGTAGTTAAAGGTTTATTAGTCAAAATTTATGTTTGTTATACATGTGTATGTATTGATTTTGAAAAAGAGTGTCACTTTAATCATACATGTTATAATGTAACAGTAACTGTTGTGTTTTGTTTATTCAAATTTTATGGCTGTCTCGTACTCTTACTGGAAAAGACAAGAGAGGCATTGAGTTGTTTTGTTGTGTATTTTGTTGTTCTGTAAAACATTTTTGATGCAATTACAGAAGAGGTGAAACATGTAAATGTTGACATGAAGCTTGAAACATCTTTAAATAGATATTGTTGTTTTATATGATATTGCATGTATTTGAATCTCAGTTTTGGATTTCAAATTGGTATGCTCCAGCATAATTTTAAGAAAATTGAATTCTCAATATGATATGAGTGACATCATAGCTGGATAGCTTATTCTCAGTCTTATGTTTATGTTGTTACAAATACTGTTGTTGTAGGGATCTATGGGCTCAAAATCTTATCAAAGAGCGTAATACGAAATATCGTTAGCTCAAGAAATTAAGTTCTTAGGGAGGCTAGAAATTAAATTGAAATTTGTGCTTACATAAAAATAAATTATTTCGAAATATATCTCAAATCAACCAAGATTGAAGGTTTTCAAAAATTGATCTTTCTTTTATACATTTCTAGGTAAGATGGTCCCCTAGTATTTCAATGTTTGTTTTCACACAATATCGCTTTTAATTTTACTCATAATTAGCTTTAAGCTCTTATGTGATACCACACTGTGATTTTGAATTATTTTCATGTTCATTTGAACATGGTCATAGACCATTAGAATTAATGTTATCGTAGTAAACAATATTCTGTTTCAGAAACATCATTATTTGTTCAGTAAAATGTCAGTTCAACATTAAATGACATAATTTCTGCAATGAAAATCAATTCCTGTATTTAAATGAAATTGTACAGCTGAAGTATTACGTGCAGAAATTTATGCAAAGACTCAATGCAGTGTGATCAGGGGTCGTATTCAAAAGCATATCCTTATCCTTAGACACTCCTCAGTGATTCCATTCAGTCATTGGCCAGTTAATTTTACTGTCCAATCAAAATGCTCGGATTATTCTGTTTAAATTGAGTTAAATCTGAGGTGGTTATTGGATCATAATGCTCCAATGATAAAAACAATACTTATGGCATGATAAAATAGCTCGATAGAATAATGGCATAATATGTGGAAAAAATGAGATTAATACATTTTGGACTTTTTGGACTATCTGCATTGTTTGTAAGTCCCATTGCTATGGCCTATGGGTATTTTTGCCTGCTTCACATGTACAAGTTATTATGTGTTTTTATTTCTTACTCAATGTTGTACAGTTCACAAAAAAATTAATATCATATATATTATGAAGCTTATTATATAAAACAATATATATTCATGATAGATAATTTAAATTTATTTAAAAACAGAAGAAGAAAAAATCAAAAACCAAGATGTAACATTGTCAAGATTGATTGTTGTGCAATTATATTTTCAATGAGATTTTTTTGCTTATCTGTTTTTCAAAGAAAGCAAGTTGACATATTTTCTTAGCCTTGGTGTTGTTGTCTGCATTTAAGTGCAAATTCTCGAATCTTTGCCATAACTATAAAATCATTCAGGATATTCAAATAAACAAGGCCCCATAACTCTGATTTTAAGTTTTGTTGAGTTATGTCCTTTTTCCCATTAGAACAGATGAGTGTCCTCGTTTTTTTAGGCTATGTTTGTTTTCTGTAATTCATAAACATTAAACAGATATGTTATAATTTACTTATGGAGAAGTTTGATTTTTTTTATAATACACAATTAAATATGAGCAACATGTTTATTATTTACCACTTTCTGTAAGACTATTGATTAAAAAAAAATATCCAACTTTGCATTTGAGTCAACTTTGTTCAAAACAATATCTACCTCTGTAAAAACCTGATTAAACATGGCTTGAGACTTGCCTTAATATTATATTTTTTGGTTCCAATGCAAGATGTTTTTTGTTATATTATTTATATTTTAATAATAATTTGTTTTTTTTTATTTATTTTATGTAATGTTCTGACTTGTATTTTAATATGGCTAATGGTCATTAAGTCAAAGTACTGACACCTTCATGATTGAGTCAGAATGACCCATCTTCAAGTGAGGTTCTGTATACATTATTGCCCACTGGACAGACATTTCCAGTGAATTTGGCAGTGCTGGAACATTTCCGTCTGGAAGGGCATTTCCAGTGAATTTGGCAGTGCTGGATTTTTTTTGTCTGGATGGGCATTTCCAGTGAATTTGGAAGTGCTGGAACATTTCCTCCTGGACGGGCATTTCCAGTGAATTTGGAAGTGCTGGAAAATTTCTCTCTGGACAGACATTTCCAGTGAATTTGTCTGTGCTGGAACATTTCCGTCTGGGCAGGCATTTCTAGTGAATTTGGCAGTGCTGGAAAATTTCCGTCTGGGCAGGCATTTCCAGTAAATTTGGCAGTGCTTGGAAATTTCCCTCTGGGCAGGCATTTCCAGTGAATTTGGCAGTGCTGGAAAATTCTGGCTGGCTAATTTTATCTTTGCACTACTTGGTATTTCTTACACTTCATAGCTTATGGAAAATTTTAGTATGGCAATTCAATAGAGCTTGAGAACAAATATATAGTTCTATATTGAATGAAAATTAGTTGACGTTATATTATGATGTCAATGAACACTGTTGAATACACTATTTGGTAAAATGTACAAAAATGTGTTTAACTATATAAATTACAAAAGTATAAATCAAGGAATACAGGTAAAAAATTATCATGTGTTCTGGTCCAGAGCAGAAACTCTGACTTTCGAGCAGATTACATTTCCGGTAACTCTGCCAGCCTTGTTACAGGTTCTTGCAAGTTTGCCCTCGGGTTGGATATTTCTATCCTGACCAGTAATACATGATAGATAATCTCTTGAAACTTCACAGTAGACTTCCTAATGAAAAAAGAAGATATATTTAGGGTTTCAATGATTTCTGAACAGTAAAATTTGGTTTTAGAAGTTGGGGGTTGGTAAAATAGTTGTGCATTTGGCCTATCATATCGAGTGATTCATGATCACTCAAATTTAATCACACTTCGTTTTTTTCCGCACCTTTGGTTCTAATGTTCGAAGTGTAAAATTTTGTGTCTGTTTCCAGTGAATCCCTGTTTTAGATTTTGAACATGTTTGTTATTTTTGTGATAATGTTTATTGCAAGTACGGTACCTAAAAGAGTTGGTTCTTGATCATTAATTTATAATTATGATTAATTCTAATCGCAGGTATTACCCAGTATACTAAACTAAAATAATGAAGATTTTATTGCTAACAGAAATCAAAATAGTATTTTGTAATAAAACTATTTATATTATTTTTTTACCAATGATATTTTTATTACATCAATTAATTGTAAGGAATGTTTCTGTATTTTCATGGTTACTGGTTTTTATTTGTGCAATATGTTTAAGCATTACCTCAAGTCAAAAAAAAGTCTTAAGTTTGTGCTTATTATTGTAATATCCAAAAATGTATAGTTTAGTAATTGATAAAGAATGATAATCACAAATTTCACTGTTGTTTTTTTACGCTCTGCGTATTGTTGACAATTGCAAGTTATCATTTTCTCATTTTTTCTGTAAGTGAATAGTTGCAGAGATTAAGCTTTAGAAATTTGTGTTTAGATTGATTTTTTAGATCATCGTTTTTTTTTATAGAAAAAGCTTGCGGTATTGTCATAGCCTTGTCGTGTAAAACATTAAACTTGGCCACAACTCAAAACAGATATTTACATGAAACTTAGTACACATGTTACCAGTGACAATATGCACATGATGACAATAACAACAGATGAGCTTTATATGTGGTGCTCTTGTTTGACCCTTTAAGGTCAAGGTGTTGTAAGGGAAACAGTTTGCACTGATTAAGTACAAAACAGTATATTTAGTAATGGTATCCTAATAGAAATGTTGGCTGATTTTTTAATTCAATGGCTAAAAATAGAAAAACAATGTCTCAAATCTTGATAAAAAATACTGCAAATCACATATTAATTCACAGGGCAATAACGATTGAAAGTTAACAACGATAAAGTTAACAACGATAAAGTTAACAAAGTTGTTAACTTAAACAAAGCTCTGAACAATTGGCCAAATGATTGCTCTGATTCAATTGGCTCATTACAGATCTTGATAATCAGAATAATAAAATGTGACCATGACCTTCAACCAATTTTTAAGGGTAATGACTTTGATCCCCATTTGTGTCTATTTATAACATTTTAAAGTTAGATTTTGTTGTTATTGAGAGGACATGTTTGTCTCTTTCTCACATACCCACTGGTGTTCTTTGTTTAAATATTCACATGCATTAGTATATTTTTCATTTTGTTTTCACTGGCAAGTGCTTTCAGATATATTGCTTATTTTTTTGTATAATCTTACATTCATTATATACCTTTTCAGATCAATACTAATTTTATCTTTTCAATTAGTTATTTTTCATCTATTTGCTGTAAAACATGTGTGCCGTTTATTTTGAACAATGGTGTGATGAATTTGATGTTGATAATGGGTGTAAAATGAAGCAAAATCTTTTCTGCAAAATCCTTGACAAAATTATATGTTTCATAATTATGGATAAAATTTTCAAGACATGTTTTTATTTCAGAAATTCAAAAAAGCAAATAAAATTAAATTGACATGTCGTTGTTAAGATTGAGTTTTATGGAATTGGATTTCTGTTGCGATAATAATTAAGTTTGTCTGTTTTAAGAACAAAACCAGTTGAGGTATTTCCTTAGCCTTTTGTATCAAACTGAATCTTTTCCCCTGGTTGTCCACCACTAGGAACACCTCCGCCACTTTCCGTCGAAAAACAACCTCGCATGTATATGGACAGTTTATAATGTCAGAAATCTTAGCATTTAACTATGCTGCAAATAGATTGCGTAGTAATTTTAAATTAGCTGTTAACTTAATGACTTTACTCTTGGGAATCTTTATTATTTATGCTATAATACACTTCACTGGCAATCAATGTAGATGGAGATATACAAAATACGTATTGAAATACTACAATTGATTAATACTATTATTTAAAATTTTACAAACTACTTCTTTTGAAGTAAAGACATACATTGGTTGTTTTTGATGGAAAATGGCCGAGGGGTTCCAAATGAGTTGTCCACTAGCTCTGTGACTTTTGAAGAGTTCAGTCAAATGTTGTTTGATTTTTAGAAAAATCACATTAGGATAGAAGTTGTCTAAAAAATGTATACATTTTAATCTAGTAGATTTTATTGAAATTAGATAAGAACTGTGAAGAACCATGGTTCTGTTCTGGCTTTTCACCCCCAAAATGACCTTCATTAATACGGACAAAAATTATTTCCTCTTTTTTATACACTAAAAATTACATTGTTATATGCTTTAAAATTGCCATAGATGACATCAAAAAATATATTAATCATTGTATTCCATGGGTAGGAATTTATTACATTGTATGTTAATTGTTTTAAAAATTTTTTTATATCAATCTATTCTTTTAAAATGATACATGTACCTCTCCAATTTTTGAGAATATTTGATATTATATTTGCTATATGATATATTTTGTTTGGAAAGGTTATGCCTATGGTGTACATGAAGCTTTATTAGTTAACATTTCTACTTTTCAAGCTTTCGTTTTTTAGAAAATCTGGTTGTGCCATGTTTACTTGTCCATGCTTCTACAGTGCAACTTTTATGTACTGGTCTCATTTCAGTATAAAATAAACTTGACACTTGCTGTACCACTGAGTTTGTTATTATTCTCACAACTTCAGTGCTGTCATCATCATCATCGTCATTGTCGTCGTCGTGGTCATCATTATCATCATCATCATTGGCATCATTATCATCATCATGGTAATCATCATCATCATCATCATCATCATGGTCACTGCTGCCACCGTCACCACCACTGTTTATGTAATTTAAGCAATCAAGGGCCATAACTCTGAACTGGCGGGAGCAACATGCCTTGCCATCCAACCTTCCTGACCACCTGCTGCAGGTGAATCAATAATATGATTATTATTACCAGAAGTTAAGTAGTAGTATAAAAATATGACAATGGAAACATTTAATGTCATTTAATCAGCTAATATTAAGATTTCTTTTTCGGAAATATACAATAGTAACCAAACAAATTATTTTCACCACATTTTATTCACTTGAAATGAACTTTCAACAAAAATATACATTTCAATTAAGAAATGTCAAACAAAATTATGATATCAACACTACAATACAAAGTCATGAAATATGTCAAAGATAATCAGCTGTGAAAATATACACACATACAGAATCATTATGAATGAAAACAGTGCAGAAATATGGCGATTTGACATTTTATGTAAGTAACGGAAGTGCTGGGTGCACAATATCAGATAAGGGTCATTTTGAGACATAAGTGAATTAAAAGGAACTTGCTCCCATACTTCATTTTCGAAAACTTGGTTGAAAGTCAGGTATTTTACATTACTTTCATGAACAAACAAAAAATAACAGCTTGAAGACACTCATTTGAAAAGAATGTTATAAATCCAAGCATAAAGTTATTTCTTTTTCAACAGCCTTTATACTAATACTTTTTACAAAAACAACATTTTCTGTCAAATTTTTAATTAATTACTAGCCAGAGAGCTCTTATTGGAACTTATGATGTTTTATATTGAAAACAATAAATTCCTTCACATTTAATACAAAATTAATCTTTTTGATATCTGACACATGAAAACATTTTTTTATTAAATTATCCATAAGCATTTATACTTGCAAACCTTTTACCATTGAATGTGATTACTGCAGCTCAAAAAATAAATAGTTGTCTTCTCTAGAGTTGCCAGTACTTAGGTATATAATAGCAAAGCCTGATATTCATAAATATTTAAAATTACTACTGAAATTAATTTCTCCATATAAACTGGCAAAATGTGAACAAAGCAATGAACATTGAATAACATTGAATATGAACAGAAAAATAAATATAAGAATATAACACAGAGTATGATTGTTATCGTTCAATTCATAACCTATGCTCACTATTAATATGTAATTGTTAAAAGCTACATTTTTACATAGTAAGCAAAGCTACAAAAGTACCCGCCAGTACTGAGGTATGTTTTATTTAAGAAAATTCTAAAATCTGTATGCACAAGACAGATAGCAACAAATAGACAAAGAAGTTGATTTGTTGTTATGATCTCAACTTTGCTTTCACTTAAATACAAATACAAAGCAAAATGAAGATATATAATGATAACATAATTTCCACTTAAAACTAAAATCTTTACCAAAACAATCACCTGGACTTAAAGGAACTAAACACCAGATGGTCCCAAAATCAGCAAATACAGAATTTCCTCAAAACAAGCCTAGAATTGTCATAAGATAGTATCACTTTACATTTTGTCACTGTCTCAGCTGAGTGTACTTGTTTAAAAATTACGCATTATGGTTTCCGAGTTTATAGTGAAGAGTATTTAGCATGTCAAAGTCAAGTGATTAGTACAGACACATATAGACAAACCGAGTAAAATTCAAATTGGAAAAATATGCAAAGACAGCAACAGTTACATGCAAAGTAAATGGTGTGATACATCAGTCAGATAGATTCAATGTGCTGCACATATCAATATCAATTTTATGAAAGTTTTTGATAATTTTCTTTTTCATGCAGTTCTATCATCTGGTGTTAACTCTCCAGAAAAGCCAATGATAAGCTACAGATTTCCCTTTCTCGGCTTCCTGCTCGCAAATGTGAAGAATCACTTTACTCATTATATAACAACATAATCCAGGAGTTTTTGGCCATTTGGTTTAATTATTGTAAACATTTTTGCAATGGCTATGAAATATAATCAAATAGCTGCGTTATTATTTATTTAAGTCAAAACTTTATACAATGGAGACAGTTATTGATTGTTACAGATCGTATGTTTTACATTCCAAGATAGCATGTTTTAAAGACAATTGAATTGAAACCTGTTGAACATAATTTCTATAAGAATGAAATATCTATGTTATCTGAAATATTAGTTCACTTTTATGCATAAGTGAGTTTTGAAAACTGTAACATAGTTAAACACAGCACTACAAAGACACAAGGAAAATCTAATTTGCTCTCATTATGAAAAAAAATTAACATATAGAATACAGTAATAATATAAAGGAAAAAAAAACCAGATATTTATTGGATTAAAATATATATCAAACTTGGGGATGTGTTTTTATCCCTTAAACCTGCACTCTCATCGTTTGACCATTTGGACAATTATTTCTATTTTTTGTTTTGGAATGAGCTAATTTTTGCGTAAATGTGTGGAAACTTGTGATACAAAACTGCTGACTAAAGATCAGATCACAGTTTTTCATAGCTACCATCGAAAATTAATGTTTTATGGCTAAATGCGCTAATAACGCTTCAAAAAAATGTTTTGGCCATTTTTCAATTTTTTTTGGCAGATTTAAAAACCTTTTTACATATTGACTGAATTTCAGGAAATTAAGACAAAATCAGCTGTTTTTGATACAAAAAATGTCAAAACTGTCAATCTGTGAGAGAGCAGCTTTTAGTCAGGAGTTCCTAAACATTGATATATAAGCTTCACAGAAGGGTATTTCCAAAAGAAATAAATTCAGTTTTTACATATTGCACATTTCCCATCATATATACCAAAGCACTGATACCATTCATCCATCTATCTGAAACTGCATGCCATATACATATCAATCTTAAGGAGCTTACAAACACTTTCAAATGAATATGCATAGTTTCAAATCCTCGCATGCATAATAGGACAAATGTCATTTAAAAATGCACTAGGACCTCCTCAGCCATTTTCCATTGGAAAAAAACATTGAATGTACATGGACAGTTTACAACGTCGGAAATCTTTACATTTTACTACGCTGCTAGTAGATCGAGTAGTATTTTCAATTTAGCAGTAAAACTTAATGACTTTACTCTTTGAAAACTTTATAATTTATGCAATAATTCACTCCATTGGCAATCAATTTAAAATTAGATATACCGGTACAACATAAATGTCAAAACACTAAAATTAATTATATACAGTTATTCAATATTTATGGACTACTTCTACTTAAATACTGGCATACATCCAAGTTTGTTTTCGATGGAAAATTGCCAAGGAGTTCAAAATGTTCAAAACAGACAAACATCTAAGAAAGAAAACTTTTAATAGGAACTATCTTTTACCAGTAGATCTAACATAAATAAATGAAAACAACACACTGATATAAATTGGCTGTTTTATGTTGTGGCTTCCAGAAATGCTATCAAAGTAATACTTAAATCTAAATTCCTGACAAAACTCAAAAGATTATAAATAATACATCATTCCTTCTTTATTCCAAAAATCTCTATATACATGTATACAGATTTAAAATGATCTCATAAAGCGGTAACTGTTGATTTTTTATGTTACATTTATGTATGGAATTCATAGACAAAAGTGCAGAATTAATTCTATACAGACCATTACATTCATATGCAGCACAATGTATTATAATAGTACCGTAATTAATCCAAGCAGAAATGAGTACATTTGTTAATATGATTGTAAAAGATACAATTAAACCAGTCAAAATTGAATGTGACTGGTGAAAGGAAATATAACATGATGACTGTATGAAACAAAACTATAAAACAGGGTATTTAAACATCAAGTACTTAAGTACTTCACGGTGCCAATAACTAGATTTCAACGAATAGTAAAATGTGTCAGGAGCACCTATCAGATTTCTGGTAATGGTCATAATGACCTTCACCTTTGATCTACTGAACCTGTTCAACAATAGGGGTTATATTGAAACATGACCAATGTGCATACCAAGTTTGAAGACTCTACACCATTTTGTTCAAATGCTATTGATCAGTAACAAAAGCACCTGTAGTGGTTTTAGTAAAGGTCTCCATGACCTTTGACCTATTGACCCAAAAGTCAATAGGGGTCATTTACTGATCATGGCCGATCTGTGTACTAAGTACTGATGACTGTACACCAAGTTATTAATCAGAATCAACCATGGACGATGATGATGCCGCACATGGACTCGCTATTTGACTGCATGCTTGGCAGTCAGGTGACAAAAAATACATGTATAACAACTGATTCCCCAGTTCAGTATCTTAGTTTGATTTGAATGATAGTCTTGAATATTTGAAACAAGATGAAAAACTTGATCTTCAAGACTGATGAATACTGAAACTGTTTGATGGCTTGTAACAATTCCGCTGTCCATTACTTACTGAACAAGCAGTATAATCAACAGAGATAACAATACATTTAATAAATATAAATATAGCAACAAATTAAATGAAGATAAAACTGCTTTATGTAATTGCAAAAAATTTAAAAAAAATACCATGATCTTTTTTTAAACATGTTTTCGAAATTAACACAATTAACAATCATTATTTTCAAATTTTTTGGCAAAGGTTTTAATAAACACACATTTGTTTTTTCTAACAAACTTAAAACATGGTTTACAATTTTAATTAAAAAAAGGTTAGAAAAAATCAGAATATGAAAAATTTAATATAAAAGTAATTCCAGAAAACAAAAGTGAATGAGCAAATAGCATGACAACATAATGCATTGATCAATGTGGCTTAAAAACAATGCCTGTCATAATGTTTGCCTCTTTATCCACAACATAACCGTCAAAATACTGGAAGCCTTGTATGTTCAATGATGATTGCCTTCTGATGGTAGTGCAACTGTAATATTTAGTCAAGAACAACTTTCAATATTAAATTTGCACAAATAGGAACCATTTCTCTGTGAAAAAATGTTTGGTTTTTATTTTTTTTTATTTGTTAAATAAGGTACTCACAATGAAACATTAGAATATCTAGTAATTTCAAGATACACTTGACACTGTAGATTATCAAGGAATTTCAAGATACACTTGACACTGTAGATTATCAAGGAATTTCAGGAAATGCTTGACACGGTATATTATTGAGGAATTTCAAGATTAAAACCAGATTAAAGAAAGACTATATAAATCGCAGTTGAACATCACATGACATTGTTTCAAGCACTTACTCCTTAAGATTTTAAGCAGTTATTCTTTAAAAGTTGAACAGCTGCTCTTTGGTTGACAAGTGAGTGCAAAATCTGCTCCGCTAAATTTTTGCATTTATCCTAAAAAATGTTTTTATACAAGGACAAGGTCATAAAGATGCAAATATTATGACAGTTAACAACAGCTATCCTACAACAGATTGATCAAATCATGGCATCCATTTCACAAACATCTGACAACAATCTTTGGTAACAAGTTTTAATAGCACAGTTTAAACAAGTCCTTTTCTATAATGCTTGATATTCCGAATACTCAGTGAGTCTGTCAGTATTCTCCATGTTACCATGTAGAAACATCAACGAGATTTCCGCCTCGGCCTTACACAGACCCACCATCACTACTGTTTCCAGAAACTGTCTGTGTCTTTGACGGCGGTAGACCAGTTATCAACGAGTGACTCTCCTGGGTATCAAAATCATCTTCTGACAAGTTCAAACTATCATCACTACCTGACCTCTGAAGCGTGCCAACTGGATCACATATTGACAAGTGGGTATCAGAGTCATTAGTTTTCTCCACGATCACCTGACTCGTGCACTCAACATGACACTGAGCGACTGGACTAGATTGGCTCCCACTGTCACTACTAAACTCGGAGGCAATATAACGACTGCTGACCCCGGGCTCACAGTCATAGCGGACTGGGTGCTGGTACAGGACAATCTTGACGCCCCCGACGGCGCCTTCCTCATCCCCCTGTGACAGGGGCTCCATGTCGTCTGCTGCAGGCGTGGAACTCATAAGGCCACTTTCTACATCCTGCGGCACGCTCTCCTGACTGTCATTCAACTGAAATTGAACATAAATATGATGTTAGGAGTAAAACGGTATAACACAACCATTCAAGACTATTTTAACCATTAAAGAGCCTTTTTGTCATTCAAGTTAACAGATTTGTTAACGGCTATTGCAAGAAGGTAGCAGACCACATTCAGATATATAGTGGTTCCTTCTGTCATAATCCAATAGTCACATAGTTTCACTTGCTTTCTTACTTACCACATACCAGGGGCCGTATTCAATAAACAACTTAACACAATCTTAATTTAAGAGTAGAATCTGAGTATTTTGATTGGACAGTAAAATTAATTGACCAATCGACCGAATGGAATCACTGTGGCATGACTAAGTATAAGGATAAGAATTATAATTTATTGAATACCGTATTATATCATGTATAGGACGCTAGCATAGATAGGACGCAGGCTAAAAAATAGTTGAGAAAACGGGTAAAAACCCTTAATATATAAGATAGGACGCAGCGGAAAAATGTCAAAATCGGAGCCGAAAAATTGAGGTTGGTCAAGTATTTATAACATATATATTGAAGTAAAAAACAAACAAAAAAATTGTATATGAGGCATATTTTGATAACTGTCTTGTGTATTTCGATAATTATCGTCGTATTTTGGTAATTTAGCGTACACAACAATGATATATGTCTTGACATTTTGAGAACATTTACGCATATTATAAGACTTATACAAATGCCGTAATAGTCCCGACTGACAGTCAACCGTTGCAACCGTTGCAATAGTCTCGACATGCCTTCTGAATGACAGTCAACAGTTGCAACCGTTGCAATCGCAACAAAACTGATGATTGTTTTGATAAGGCTTGTCGCTGTGCGGATTAAAGCATGTCGGCATAATTAAGTGTCGTTTATTAGCCTTGCCAGCGGAAGGCACATCGGGTAAAGTGCGAACAAACAACCATAAGGTATTACCATCACAATAGTTTGTTCAATTGATGTTTTTCTAATGACAGACAGCGGGTGTTTTTCACACCTTCGCACATTTGAAAAGATTTGATAGTGACAATAATGCTACTTAACGTTATGCACATTCCTTTATCAATTTTTTTAAACAGTTACATACAAAATGTTTTGTAAAATATCGAAACATTAAAATCATAAACAACGATAAATTGATATTTACCTCCTTTCCCGATTTCCGTTACCGTTATAACTCAATCCAGTTAAAGTGCTGACTCACATCGAGATTTTGTGAGTAGCGTCCCTTTTATAAAAAAGTAAACACTCGTGTTTTTTTCAATTTATTTCTCAATAAATCATTTTAAAGTAAACATTCAATATATTTCTGCGTGTGTTCACTTGCGTGATTTTACCTACGTCAGTTGTTCTTTTCGGTGACGCAGTACAGATACTTACTATTACCGCGTTCTTCCCCGGTCCGATATTTTTGACCTGAAATGGACTTGGAAAAAAACAGATGAAATTCTAATAGCATAGAAAGGACGCAGGCAATTTTTAAGACGAGAATTGGGGGTAAAAAAGTGCGTCCTATGCATGATATAATACGGTACAACCCCAGGGGTGTGCAAGCACGGTAAATCGTAGATTTTCTACAATTTTCTATATTCAATGTTCAAGTACACTGAATCTTACAGGATGTGTTGAGCAATTATTTTCATTGATGCAAAGCAGTTTAAAAATACATTGAACATTATTTTGTAACCTGAACATGATACCCATTTACATGTTTGCATGTGCAGTCTCAACATTAAGTCAAAATGCAGCACGTCAACATGCACTTACATTTATGACTGCTGGTTTTTATAGATTCATGCACATTTACCATTTCAATTATTGTCTCATAAATTTCACATGTCATTTCATGCTAATACTGCATGTTCAAAGTAAACCACATGTGGTGATTGCACCAAATATGGAAGTCAGATAAAGATACAGGGCACATAAATTTTATTTAATTTTGATATCAAACAAGTTTAAGTTTTATTAAAAAATCATCGCATGTTCAATGCATGTGATTCACACATAAAACTGACATCAAATATTTGAAAAATAGAAAAAATAATAAAAGAGAATTTTGGTGTTCGAAATTATACTGGGATGAGATAAATGAAATTTTGCCAAAACAATTTTCAAAAAAAATGCAATTCTCACAAGGATAGTTTACAAGAATGATTGTTTCAGACTTGATTATAATATAAATATCAAAAATTAAGATATAGAGGATATTTGTTTATTTCAGTGTAAGATCGTATTTTATTTCACGAGTGTCATAAAGAAACATATTTTCACGAGTGGCGAAGCCACGAGTGAAAATGTAGTTTTTTTATGATCACGAGTGAAATAAAATACGATCTTACACTGAAATAAACAAATTTTCTGTTTCTTTTATGCTTAGTTTCGGAGTTTTATTTGTTTTTTATTTATTTCTGAATTACCCCCTTTTTTGAAAAGGGTGGGCTTTACGCTGCTACCCGTGGGGCGCCCCTCATGCATAATTATAGCTGTCAACTTTTCTACTTTCGGTTTGCTGAGAAATAGTTCTCTGCTATTCATTCTTATAGCTTAATATTCACTCGTTTTTTATTGCAAAGCTTTATGAACAGTAAACAATGAAGTATTATTAGTGCACATATGTTCCAAAAATAATGAAAACACTTTTTATTTCAAGATGGACATGAAAGCATAACCAAATTACTACGCCGCTATTTAAAGAATGAAAATTTGGAAGGTCAAATGTGTTAGCAAAACAAATGTGGATACTCATTGGATTTTAACCATTTTTCTTAGTTTAAGACTGCATGTACGCGTGTTTTTATAGTAAGTTAATATTCAGTCATCTTACTGTCAGAGACCAGTCTGTTTCGCTTTAAAATGTTTGTTTTCCAGATAAAGAGTAAATGCCACGCTAGTTTGTTGACACATTTTGAGGTGTGGGTGGGGTAAAAAATATCGGATCTATCTGTAAATTGTTGTGTGAATTCTCCAGGAAGCTCAATTTACAGTTCACAGTTCAAAATACATTTGAACGATGATATAAAATTTTATTTATGTTCGAACAGTTGTTTTCGTCTGTAATTTGTTTGGTATGAAAGCAAATGTTCGAACATTCAGCTTCAAAGATCAGTAAAATGTTTGATAAACGGGATAACTGGTAATAAACGGTAAGTTGTTAATTTCCAATTATATATTTATCTAAATTTATAAAATATTTCTTTTATATTTTTTTAACATTTTTTGACATAATTTATTGAAGTCCAGTAGACAAGTACATGTAACAACAAAGGAATTTAAAGTAGTTCTGAAAGTTGATATTTTCACTCCTTATTTTGCAGTGAAAATATCAAATTGATATTTTCACTGTTGTTATTTCACTGGTTAAACCCCATATTTCATCGAAAAGCATGAAAGAAAGAGTGATATTATATTGCATTTATAACCACGATTTTGCATTGGCTATGTTTCCTTATAAGAGTAAGCTTTGATGAATTAAGACATTTTTGACATTTATAGCAGGCTCCATTATACATAATGCTATATCATGTTTTATAATAGTGCATATAAAAATTATCTGTTGAGATATCTCTGTGCACAGTAAAAATGCAGACATAATTAAGGAATGTTTGTTCTTTTTATTGCAATGATCAAGTCTACAATTACTTAGACAACACTCTTACTCTCTGTTTATTTGGTAAATTCAGTAATATTAAAGTATTAACAGTACAGTTGTCATATATATAATAATATATGAATCTCATGTTAGTGCACTGGACAGATAACTAAGATTCCAGCATACAAATTCATGTGTGCAGTTGATAGAAACTGCACTCGCATAAAAACATTCTAAAAGACCCCTTGTCCATTCCAATCATGGCAAAGCGCTCCAGGGGGAGAAGGGGAATGGAATGATCAAAAAGAAAGAATCAAAATGGTGACTGTATAACCAGTGTTTATGCATGCTGTATTTCAAGATAGTTCTTTAATAAAATGGTAAAGTCAAATTAAAGAAATAAGTCAATGTTTTATTATTTTTCAAATCGACTGTTGCCTATCAATAGTGTCCAATATATTTCTACTAAAGTTCACCATTACAACAACATAAACAACAACTTCTCCATTCGCACATCCATTATTTTCTTGGCATCCAGAACATTTCCGGACCATAGTTCTGTGTCATTCCTTTACAGTTGCGAGCACTCCATACACTCTAGGTGCATAATTGGAATAAACCCACCATTTACAAGGCATAATTGTTCTGTTGTATCCTAACAGAGAATTGATCTCATTGTCTCAATGTCTGCATTCAAATGTTTTCTGTTAGCAGTAGACAGCTCACATCCTTCACCACAATGCACTATCGTTATCTAAATGAGTCTTGACAGAATCTTGATTGCTAAAAGTCAGTGTCCTTAAAACATGGTCTATTATCTTGAACATGAGTCCTTCACTGATGGACTGTTTGACAACAGTCCAATAAGCAATCATGAATTCATTAAACACGTTTTTTTTATCTTGAGTTCAATAACATTTGGTTTTATTAATATTTATGAAGAGGTTATTTCTCAAATAACACTTGGTTTTATTACTAATGAAGAGGTATTTCTATCAGATGGAGCATAATGCAAACACCTACATTTGAATACCTTTATAAAAAAAAAACACATAAATATCCATATGCATGTTAATGGGAATGTTTAATGCAAAGAAACTCAGCTAAATAGGCAACCTGAGGTAATCAACTAACACTCAAATACCCTATTCTCTCTCCTACGCACAAGATACAGTAAGGTTAAAAACAAAATCAGCTCTCTATGTGCTTATCAAATATTGCTCTCTCTTACAAGACAATTTGTGACCACTGTGCTCAACAGTATTCTAAACATAATATTTACATTACACATGGACACAGAAAAAAACATGACCATGACATATTTTTCTCTTGTAATTTTTGCACCAAAATACAAATACACAGAAAAAGGTGAAAGAAAACAACACATCAACACCTTGCCTCTTAGATGCAGACTTACTCATGGCTGATGCTTATGATTTCCCAGACTTGCTGTGAACAATGAATGGAGATAAATATGATTCTTTAAGGCCATGTTCTGACTTGTGCTTAATGATGCCATCAAGTTATTAGGTTTATTAGGCTATTTTGCTTCCAACAAACTAATCAGAGCCAGGTATTTTATACATGGTATTCCGTTTATTGGTGTATGTGACTGAGTCAATCCATATACAGGACCTTGCCATAATACTTTAAGATCTACTTAAGAGTTTCAACAGTATATTATAAGCAAGTTAACACATTCAAGCAGTCATTGTTGCTCCCTTGCAATTAATATGCTTAATTTGTAGTGGTGACTTATGACCCATACTTACAAAGTTTCAGACTTACACTAAACTCTTTGATTGGTTCATCATGAGCATAATCAGAGTTTCTTACTGGTTTATCATTGGTTAAACAGTCTGGGTTAAACAATAGTTTCCTAATGGACTCTTTGCCTATTTCATCATTGATATAATGGGCTTTTTGACTGGTTCATCATGGGTATAACCACTGTTTCCTAATGGACTCTGACTGGTTTGTCATGATTATATTGACAAATGGACTCTATAACTGGTTCACCATTGGTATAACTACAGCTCCAAAATAGCAAACTCCAAAAGTCTTGTAAACAATATTGGGCTTATACATTTCAAAGGCAAATTACGGATACAGGAAATAGGCTCTAGGGAAGTAATCAACCCTTCATTGATGTTGTGTCCTGAAGATACTTCTTCACCATGACAATGATATAAAAGATCAAATAACGTCTGTCACAAACATAACTGACCTCAGACAACACTGTAGTGACCCAAATGCCCAGTGACTGGCAGTAAGACATGAAACAAGCCTTTAAGCTCCGTCTATCTAATTTCCTCCTATCCTTTGCAAGAAAATTACTAATATTGATGGAAATAATGTTTTGCAATGCAATCGATACAATGATACTGCGCCATCAGCTTTACACTGACTTACAATTGCAGGGAGCTATTTGCACCATTATTGTGATGTTAATATTCTTTTCAATCAAGGTTTTCTCAACAAAAATGTTAAACTTGTAATGATGTTACAACCAAGGACCAATTGATATACATTCCTATTTAATGTACGTTATTTCCTCTCAGATACTAGGGCCATATAATAATAGACAACTTAAGGGTCACAAAATGAATTCCAATGACATTGTACGAGTCCAGGTAAACTCATGACAACATGCCCTACCAACCACTACACTAGCCTCAGGACAATCTGGCCTTTAGACTATCACACCAGCCTGAGGACAACCTGGCCTTCCAACTACTACACTACCCTGAGGACAACCTGCTCTTCCAACTATCACACTAGCCTGAGGACAATCTGCACTTTCAACTATCACACTAGCCTAAGAACAACCTGCTCTTCCAACTATCACACTAGCCTGAAGACAACCTACCCCTCCAACTTCCACACTAGCCTTAGGACAACCTACCCTTCCAACTACCACTCTAGCCTCAGGACAACCTGGTCTTCCAACTATCACACTAGCCTGAGGACAACCTGCACTTCCAACTACCACACTAGTCTGAGGACAACCTACTCTTCCAACTATCACACTAGCCTGAGGACAACCTGCTCTTCCAATTATAACACTAGCCTGAGGACAACCCGGCCTTCCAACTACTACACTAGCCTGAGGACAACCTGCTCTTCCAACTATCACACTAGTCTAAGAACAACCTGGTCTTCCTACTACTAGACTCGCCTGAGAACAACCTGGTCTTCCAACTACTACACTAGTCTGAGAACAACCTGCTCTTCCTACTATCACACTAGCCTGAGAACAACCTGGTCTTCCAACTACTACACTAGCCTGAGGACAACCTGGTCTTCCAACTATCACACTAGCCTGAGAACAACCTGGTCTTCCAACTACTACACTAGCCTGAGGACAACTTGCTATTCCAACTACCACACTAGCCTGAGGACAACCTGCACTTCCAGCTACTAGACTAGCCTGAGAACAACCTGGTCTTCCAACTACTTCACTAGCCTGAGAACAACCTGCTCTTCCAACTACCACACTAGCCTGAGGACAACCTGGCCTTCCAACTACCACACTAGCCTGAAGACAACCTGGTCTTCCAACTACCACACTAGCCTGAGGACAACCTGTCTTCCATATACTACACTAGCCTGAGGACAACCTGGTCTTCCAACTACCACACTAGCCTGAGGACAACCTGGCCTTCCAACTACTACACTAGCCTGAGGACAACCTGGTCTTCCAACTACTACACTAGCCTGAGAACAACCTGCTCTTCCAACTACTTCACTAGCCTGAGGACAATCTGCACTTCCAACTACTAAACTAGCCTGAGAACAACCTGGTCTTCCATATACTACACTAGCCTGAGGACAACCTGGTCTTCCAACTACCACACTAGCCTGAGGACAACCTGGCCTTCCAACTACTACACTAGCCTGAGGACAACCTGGTCTTCCAACTACTACACTAGCCTGAGAACAACCTGCTCTTCCAACTACTTCACTAGCCTGAGGACAATCTGCACTTCCAACTACTAGACTAGCCTGAGAACAACCTGGTCTTCCAACTACTACACTAGCCTGATGACAATCTGCACTTCCAACTACCACACTAGCCTGAGGACAACCTGCTCTTCCAACTACCACACTAGATTGAAAACAATCTGCACTTCCAACTCCTAGACTAGCCTGAGGACAACCTGCTCTTCCAACTACCACACTAGCCTGAGAACAACCTGCACTTCCAACTACTAGACTAGCCTGAGAACAACCTGGTCTTCCAACTACTACACTAGCCTGAGAACAACCTGCACTTCCAACTACTAGACTAGCCTGAGAACAACCTACCCTTCCAACTACCACTCTAGCCTCAGGACAACCTGGTCTTCCAACTATCACACTAGCCTGAGGACAACCTGCACTTCCAACTACCACACTAGTCTGAGGACAACCTGCTCTTCCAACTATCACACTAGCCTGAAGACAACCTGCTCTTCCAATTATAACACTAGTCTGAGAACAACCTGGTCTTCCTACTACTAGACTAGCCTGAGAACAACCTGGTCTTCCAACTACTACACTAGTCTGAGAACAACCTGCCCTTCCAATTATCACACTAGTCTGAGAACAACCTGGTCTTCCAACTATCACACTAGCCTGAGGACAACCTGGTCTTCCAACTACTACACTAGCCTGAGGACAACCTGGTCTTCCAACTATTACACTAGCCTGAGAACAACCTGGTCTTCCAACTGCTACACTAGCCTGAGGACAACTTGCTATTCCAACTACCACACTAGCCTGAGGACAACCTGCACTTCCAACTATCACACTAGTCTGAGAACAACCTGCCCTTCCAACTATCACACTAGTCTGAGAACAACTTGGTCTTCCAACTATCACACTAGCCTGAGGACAACCTGGTCTTCCAACTACTACACTAGCCTGAGGACAACCTGGTCTTCCAACTATTACACTAGCCTGAGAACAAACTGGTCTTCCAACTGCTACACTAGCCTGAGGACAACTTGCTATTCCAACTACCACACTAGCCTGAGGACAACCTGCACTTCCAACTATCACACTAGTCTGAGAACAACCTGGTCTTCCAACTACTTCACTAGCCTGAGAACAACCTGCTCTTCCAACTACCACATTAGCCTGAGGACAACCTGCACTTCCAACTACCACACCAGCCTGAGGACACCTGCTCTTCCAACTATCACACTAGCCTGAGGACAATCGGCACTTTCAACTATCACACTAGCCTGAGGACAACCTGGCCTTCCAACTACCATACAACCCAATTTTTGCATACGTTTAGGTGTTGTAAAAGGAGTTGAATGTTAGCCCCATTGTAAGTCGAAACAACAAAACAGTCACCCATAAGAATGTTTTGCTTACTCCCCTGGTGTTTTTCTCCATTAAAAGGTCATGCAGTCTCTTGAAAT
Organism: Mya arenaria; assembly: GCF_026914265.1. Classification (NCBI taxonomy): domain Eukaryota; kingdom Metazoa; phylum Mollusca; class Bivalvia; order Myida; family Myidae; genus Mya; species Mya arenaria. Next base: position 51,748,094 of record NC_069124.1, on the reverse strand, counting down.
CTGCCCTTTATATACAGAACCAGACACATTTTTAAGCAAGTCATGAATAAAACATGTCATCATCTCTTATAATTATAGAGAAAGTGTGCCAATGAATATAAATGGAAAGAACTGGTAATGCAATTGAAACATAACTCATGACATCCATTTGGGAAAGAATGTCTGTTCAAAATAGTACTTGGAATAAAGAAATGATGTTTTAACGGTGTCTACTAAACACATGCTCGGAACTGAGGATAAGTTATCATATACAATAACATGCAGGACTCAAATTAGCAGCAGCTACAGTGTGGAAAACTACTTTGCACTATACTTTTTTATTATCACAGTTTTTTAAGAGAAAATACCACAGGGTGCAGATAGAAGTAATAACTGCGGTAAACACCTGCTGTTTACGTCTCATACTTATTCTGGATATGCAATAAAAACATGTTTATTCCCTGAGTACATCACATACAGACAATGAACTAATCTAATACTGAAAGCACCAAAATACAGTAAATATAACCACAGCAATGGTAATAGACCAATTGAATAATGTTGTTTTTCTGGCTGGAACATAAGTAAAGGCAGTCACAGCAGCAACATGGACTGTTCATGCATAATAATCTCCATGGGCCAATAAATTTGTTTACAAACATTCGGAGTGATATATTTTCTGACCAATGAAAATAGGGCAATATTTTATTACATATGTGTAATACAGTGTGTAATGCATGTGATAAATAATAGTATGTAGGAGCGATTCATTTTCGAATATGCTTGAATCCTTCCATATACACACACATATCAGAACTATGGATCCTGAGCAAAGACCTGAGAGTCCCAACCCTAGTTTTGTGCACACTTTACTTGTAAGAGTGCATCCTACTGACGCATGTCCTCAGGTAAAACAGTATAGGGATACACTGCAAAATGAATCATTGATGTGGGAGAAAATGTACATTTCTGCAGCATGCACAAAATGCTACATAATATATTTAATCTGTGGGACTAAATAATATGTAAACAATGTCAAAGGGCTAAAAATAAGTACAAACATATAGATTATTTTTTTGCACCCTCAGGGACATTTGAAGGAAATAGATGTTTTGACATAACGGGTTTTCAGGAGAAAAAAAACCTAAAACAATTTACCTACTCAAAGGCTCACTAAGTAATTACAATTTGCCCACAGGGACCACATTACAGTTTCATCTAACAGAATGTATTAAACCAATCGACCATTATTTTAAGCCCGATTTTTGGAAAATCAATTAATTCTGTATTTCAATTGCTTTGACAAATACAAAATGTAATAAAACACATTGAAATCATTTCCAAAATAAAATATTTACCCTACCTAACTAGCATGTTTTTTTTGTCAGCATGTAAGGCCTAAAAGAAAATGGTTTGGTTAAGGTTACATCCTAAGTAGGCCTAAAAGAAAATGGTTTGGTTAAGGTTGCATCCTAACAGGTAGGGTTGGTTGACTCTTTTTTTTATAAGGCTTTATGTAAGAAGATTATTGTCATCATTAGGAAATTTTCCAGTTAGTTCAGTGGTTAGCACACTCGCTTCTCACCAATGTGACCTCCGTTTGATTCCCAGCCTGGGCGCATGTGAGTTTGTGGTCAACAAGGTAAAATTATGTTGTAGTAACTTGTTTCATTTAAATGGCATTAAAGTAATATTTAGTATAAGGCTTTACATTTTTTCAGCTACAAATTAAAACCCAGTTTGTTTTCTTCATTTTTATACCAAAGGACAGTATAAAAACGGTTGAATAAGTTGGTAGGGTCAGATAACCCAAACCAATTGTTGTTGTTTTTTAGGCCTACCTGGAACCACAGCATTATTTTCGCTTGGCCTTATATTACAAAGCTTCTACAGAAACAACTAGGAGAACGAAGCAACATTGCTGTGTAAAACTGCGCAGCTCATAACCGAGTTTAACAATTTACCTCTCAATGTTACTTACATGCATGCCGAATGCTCGCAGGATGTCCATCTTACACATAGGGCAGCTACGTTGGTCCAAGAGCCAAGGATCCACACAAGACTTGTGAAACACGTGCCTGAAACATGACATAACAGTGTTGTTAATACGTGACTGCCTTGCCTGAAATGAATGATATTCAACAACTTGTTAAACACGCCCACAAATTAACAATTTCTGACTTGTGAACCACACGCCTATAAGTGTACTGGTAACCAAACATGACTTGTGCGAACCACAATCCTACAAGTTTAGAAAACAATGTTGTAAAATGCGTCAAACTGGGCGTGCTAGTAACACTCTGTAAAGTTCTCTTTTGACTCACTGGCAAGGACAGATTTCTGCATAAGACCATGTTTTGAATGTTATAATAGAAGAGCGCCAACTGCCGCAAAAGTACCTGTCCTTTTTAATGACACCAAGTTTGAACGTAATTGGTTGTGTGCTAAGCCGAAATTTAGAGAGAGGACACTGTGCTTTTATTATTTAAACTTGAGGTATTGGGACTCATTATCATGAAATTGTAGTATGCAAGCTTTAATATTATTATAAACTTTTAGCATTCGCCTTCAATATTATCTGAACTTTCATTTTTCGCCAATCTTGGGCTTGTTTAAGGAAATCTTAATTTCAGTGACTGCATGGGAGACAAACAACACACGAACAGTTAAACCATTGCTATTTTCAATTATTTTTTTACATTAATGCAAAGCAGAGAATTAATTGCTGTACTCCTATTTTGTACTTTTTATTAGCTTGATAAGAAAAAAACACCAGACGTTGACATTCTTCACAAAGATGCCATTACAGCTAATTAGCAGTTCCTTCACTTTATAGACCTGCTAGCTCTTTGGAGATACCAGATCAATAGCAAGGTCAATCATAGAACATATTGCACCAGCTGAACCAAGAAACACATGTTGAAATAAGACCAACTGACCTGGCTGAAGTACGTCATGGTTTAAATAATAGTTCATATATTACAAGTAAAAGGATTGATAGGGACCACAAGAATAACTTCATTTGTAATAAATGGGCTATAATTATAACTATAACCATTACTTTTATCGTTGAAACTCAGGTAAGTAGATCGTTAAGTATGTAATCATGGTTGCATGAATCGACTTGCGTCACGAAGGCTAATTGTTGGAATGGAGTGCAAAAAATACTTGGCTCTGTTTAGCTTATTTGAAATGATGAACTATGAATAACTTTTAAATGTAGTTTGTCTTTTATAAACTTGCATCTTTCATTCCCATAGCTTCTCCATTGTTTTTATTTTCAGCCCTTTTTGGGGCCAATATTCGCCTCCATTCCCCACCTTAAAAAGTTGTTGAATAAAAGGTTTGAAAACAAGTTGAACATTATTATATGAATCATGTAATATTTTTCCCTTTTTGTGCGAAAACGACGCTATATAATTTTCCCCTTTTCATACGCCCCGCCACAATTGCCTTAAAAGTGAAAGAAGACACTCTTCTCAAATTTCTATACTGAGTCAGTGCATGTCAACCAACAAACAAGTGCACAACCACAATGCAATTTAATGCAATACAATATTTCAATATAGTTCATTTCGTACCACCTGTAAGTCAGACTCAACAATTCAAATGGTTGTATCTAAATCATCTCAAGACACAGAGCTGTTTTGACATTCACAATTGTAATATGTCAATCAGATTGTTGGCACTCTCATAATTCATAAGTATTATTATATCAGGATCTCAGTGTAGTCTGGTATTCTTTAGTAATTGTTGCTTTAAAATTTACAAATTTACATTTGATTTTCACAATGATTGTTAAGAAAGTTAGTTTAACTGATGATAAGTCACACTGGTACGCATGCTGTTGGGCAAGAGTGTGGTCTTGTGTTTAGGGGGGTAACCGCAGTGCCCGGAGAAAACCCAATTGTCAAGCTTTATGACCAACATCAAAACTCACACACACTCACTTTAGCAAGTGTGGAAGCATGATAGATATTGGCCATTTGCAATCAACTACTTTATATGTGCACTTAGATTTCACACTTATGTCTCTGCCAATTGGATATCCGGATAGATTCTGATTAAATCATTGGAAAGCTTCCGCTAAATTTGACCAAAGTTCTGTTTTATCATTAATTGGTTTTATTGTGGGTTATTCGTTAGCTTGAGCATGTACGCCGGATTGTATAAAGAAATGCACTAAAAAAGTTTATTTTTGCTTAACTAAAAGTTAGTAAACAATGAAATTGGTCACTGGTCTTACGCCAATAAGCGGTTATACTTATTTCAACCAGCAGGCAACAGTTGTTTACACTTAAATTGACCTTCAGTGAACTGTGGCAGAGTCAACACTTTGCAACTGTCTGGTGCTTCAAAACTTACACCACCAAGTTTTAACTCAAGCTAAGTTTTAACAACAATTTCAAACCATTAACAAATAAATATATATTCGATTATTAATAATGAGAGTGTTTTTACAAAAACAAGCATTGCAACCAGTCATGATCATCCTCATGTATGATTTACCCTAAAAACCATAACAATGATTAGATAGCTCAGGTATTTTGCCAGGAAAGTAATGATCCTTGGAATTGCTTTTCACTGCATGGTTATAGTCACAACAACTTTTTTATGACATTTATTATTGCAGAACAGTGTTCGTTCACAACAGGTAGATATACATAAATTGGCGGGCTTTCAAGGATATGTCCAATTACCCAGAACTTACATGAAAACAAGGACAAACTCATTTCCATAATTAAAGAACAACATAAGAGCTGACAAGATTCTCCTTGCTTGTCGAACATGTAATGTCAAATGTATGTGATAGGGTGATATAATGTTTCATCGATCAATATTAGTTTGTCATTTTTCTCTATTGATCTATACATCAAACTGTACATTGAGCAAGAAAAATGTTGGCATGGTATAACTTGGGTAAGGCTTACATAATGGCTCTATGCATGAGAAATATTTGCACATATGTGAAACAGCTGTCTTTGTTTACATTTGTGCAGAACAGTAACATGAATATATACTTTTAACCCATTCTCTCATAGATATGCCTTTGTACTCCTGTATACATATCCTCATATATATGCCTTTTTACTCCTCTATCTAGATCCTCATAAATATGCCTTTGCACTCCTGTATCCTAGTCCAAATAATTGTACGTTGACGGACTTTTTTTTAGATTTTTGATATGGCAAATCCTTCACGTACAAATTGTTTAGTATCAATAGTGGGTAGTTGTTCCGATCAGGATTCCGGGTTAAAGCATATAGCGTCTATAAAATATCATAAAAACAAGAAATATTACCAGATAATGTTATTTTATATTAGTTCCGTACACAAAAAAATAAATATCCAACTTATAATTATGAGTTTGACGGCTTTTTTTCATTTCATTCTGTCAAAACATAACGATATATACATGAAGGGCACCTGCAAGGCTTCAGGGCACAGTTTTAAATCGCTCAGAACATTTCGGCTATGGTACGATTTTATAACGAGGTCTATCTCGAAGCTTTGTTGGAGGAGGCCGAGCTATTACGATTGTATCGAGTTGTTCCCCTTCACATAATTGTTGTCTGTGTCAGTCAACTTTCGTTTTATTGGAAAGGTAAACAACTTGTTTTAATGCACTAAATGCTTGTTTAGTGCAAAATAACATTTCACTTATATGGTAAAATATGAATATAACTCTTTATGATCAATTTCAACCATAAAATACTTCACTTAAAACAATTTCAATATTTTTAAAACACCCCCGTTTTTTGCACATTCCCGTTTAGACGTTAGGGATTGGAAGAATCCCGTATAACACGTCTATTATTTTAGACTCTCCTGTATCCATACCCTCATAGATATGCCTTTTACTCCTCTATCTAGATCCTCATATATATGCTTTTGCACTCCTGTATCCATACCCTCATAGATATGCCTTTTTACTCCTCTATCTATATCCTCATAGATAAGCATTTTACTCCTCTATGCATAACCTCATAAATGGGATATTTTACTCCTTTATCTATAGCTACATAGATATGCCTTCTTACCCCTGTATCCATATCCTCATAGATATGCCTTTTACTCCTCTATTTATATCCTCCTATATATGCCTTTTACTCCTTTATCTAAACATCATATATATGATTTTTATTCCTGTATCCATATCCTCATAGCTATATATGCCTTTTACTCCTCTATTTATATCCTCATATATATGCCTTTTACTTCCCTATTTATATTCTCATAGATATGCCTTTTACTCCTCTTATCTAAACCTCATATATATGCTTTTAACTCCTCTATCTACATCCTCATAGAAGGCTTTTTAAATCCTCTATCAATAACCTTATTGGTATGCCTTTTACTCCACTATCTATAGCCTCATGGATATAAACCTTTATACTCCTCTATCTATAGCCTCATGGATATAGGCCTTTATACTCCTCTATCTATAGCCTCATGGATATAGGCCTTTATACTCCTCTATCTATAGCCTCATGTCCTCTATCTATAGCCTCATGGATATAGGCCCTTTTACTCCTCTATCTATAGCCTCATGGATATAGGCCCTTTTACTCCTCTATCTATAGCCTCATGGGTATAGGCCCTTTTACTCCTCTATCTATAGCCTCATGGATATAGGCCCTTTTACTCCTCTATCTATAGCCTCATGGATATAGGCCCTTTTACTCCTCTATCTATAGCCTCATGGATATAGGCCCTTTTACTCCTCTATCTATAGCCTCATGGGTATAGGCCCTTTTACTCCTCTATCTATAGCCTCATGGATATAGGCCCTTTTACTCCTCTATCTATAGCCTCATGGATATAGGACTTTTTACTCCTCTATCTATGGCCTCATGGATATAGGCCCTTTTACTCCTCTATCTATAGCCTCATGGATATAGGCCCTTTTACTCCTCTATCTAAAGCCTCATGGATATAGGCCTTTTTACTCCTCTATCTATAGCCTCATAGGCTATTTTACTATGAAGTAATACAACAAGGGGATTAACTAGACTTGATGAGGCCACTTATCTATAAAGGAAGGTGTTAAGCAGGTCCAATTAATATTTCACATTATTCTTAGCGTAAAAACTGATGTTTATAATATCAGTACCGTGGATAATACATTCCAAAGTACATTTATTATATGGTTGGGGGTTATATATAAGACATAAGCAGGTTAACTTCAGTCAAACATTGTTCTGCGTTTAAGAATGGGACAAATACCCACAAAAGGACCCTCTGTGCATCTTTTAAAGTGTTAAGAGCCAATATGGACAAATATGGCCTGGGGTAAAACAATAAAACAGAGCAAATGTCAATGCTCTTTGGTTATATTTCAGTCAAACATGGAACATTACTAAACAATTATTTATACCAGAGTCATGGGTCTTGCTATACATGTGTGTATTGTCTCTGCCAACTTGTGTACCATAAGTATGATTTGAAATTCTTGAATAAAGTTTGAGTTAATACCAAGGGTAAAGTTTTTGCATGACGAGATTTGTAATGACGCAATTTGCAAATCGCGATACCTTGACTTTATATCTTCCTAAATACAGTAGCTGTAAGCTTTTGACTTTATATCTTCCTAAATACAGTAACTGTAAGCTTTTGACTTTATATCTTCCTAAATACAGTAACTGTAAGCTATGTAAATCAAATGTCAGGAACATTGCAATCTGTCATGTCAAAACTCCCTCTAGCGCCCATATAAGCATATGGTTCAGATATAATTTACAAAGCTGTCACAAAAAAACTGACACAGGCTTTATAAAACCACAGAACAAATTTATGACAAAACTTCCAAAGCTGGATCGATATTGCATCAATCTGCAACTGAGATACAGAAGCCCAAGTATGGATGTCAGTAAATGGTTAGCATGGAGACAATGTCTATACACTTTGTGGCTATTTGGTCGGCACGATGCCATAATGGCATTAATTGAGATATCTTCATACAGGAAAAGACCTCCTTCAGTAGAACACTACCTTAACAAGCACTCAGAAATAATATTTCCAAAGGCAATATAAAATTGATTCAGGTCTCACTTCCCGAAGGGAAAACTCAAACAAAAGGTGCTAAAGAAAACACAAAGCTTATTCTTTTACAATAAAATGCCGTTTAAAGCAGATTTCACCACTAAAACCCTAATGAAAGCCTTGTATAAAATTGAAGCTCCATACATGTATCTAGTACATGGACTCAGATCAGCATTATTCTAGTTATTAAGCTCAAGCAAATCATTACTGACCATATTTAGTTTGGATTTTAGGTTGTATCTTATTTTCCATTTTGAAGACTGAAAACCTACGAGTATGGGACCATTTTCATTTAAGGATTTAAATCGTAACTTCAATATTGTTAAATCTGTATAAAAATCACACATAAGCAAAACATATGGTTTTTTATTTCCTCAAGTTTTGAACACTTAAATGCTGACAGATATGTTGAAAAATAATAAAACTATGACACTCTTATAATTTGAATTTACGACAAAAATAATCTAAGATCTTTACTGAAACAGCCCCCTGGTGACGCTTAAGTCAAGTCAAGAATTTATTTGGTAAATTAAGGACTCCGGCCCTTAGTACATTTCAGAATAAGTAAATAACATATACATAATGTTTATAGTTGTGTCATAGACTTATCAAGGAATAAGAGCAATAAAAAAGTTGGTACCCTTTTTTAAAACTTTTTCATCTCATGTATAGATGTACTATCATAGTACATCTATACATATAATACATGAGATGAAAAAGTGCACAAAAAGTATAATTATTCTTATTCCTTGATATAATAAAATATACAATTCAATTGGTATGACCTATTATGCAGTGTTGAGTGCTCTTTAATACTGTCAGAACTTTTCTGTAAGTTTAGAAGTCTAGACAATTGCCGACAACTTTTTTTTATATCTAGAACCATGCATACAAAAGCTTTGTCAGATATATGTTTGGTATACACATTTGGCCATGTTCTCAAGAGTTTGTTTTGGCTGGATATAACAATCACTGCATTAAATTGTTTTTTGCCTTGGTTTCTCATTTCACAAAAATAGTAAAAATGCTCATATTCTTAATGTTGTTACAAAAATGTTCTTTGAATTATGTTCAAGCCTTGAAGTCAGTTTGGAATTTCTTTTATTTTCGATTCTTTAAAAGGGAACTGTTGTTCTTTAATTTTATTTCTTTAAAAGATAAAAAAAATTTTATACATGGTTATCATAAATGAACCTTTTGTCTGACGACATGCTCATTGCCTGAATAGCTTGCCAATGGTGACAGAATACTAAACACTTGAATACATGTTAAAGTACTTGAAAGTGCTTCATTAGTATTCTAATGTTTCAGAGTACCTACTTCATGAAACACAGTGGTCTGTATTTCAAAAAGTACTTTAAAGTCATTATTCCACAACAAATTCAGATACAGAGAAATGATGATGAGGAGAGAAGTTTATTATACAATAATAAACCTTCGACCAAACCAAACCAAATTTCATTGAAGGACTCAAGAACCTTCGAGTCAGGTAAACCAACCACAAAAAGGGCATCTTAAATACAGTCAAAACCCGCGCGATATCCCAGGGCCCGGCCAAATTACTTTCAGCCAAGCGGTTATGCTTACAAAGAGGTAATCAAAACTGGTCCTGTCAATTTGAGCCAACAAGGAAATCAAGCAGCTATTACGCCAAAGGGATTTTGACTGTATAACAAAAAAAAGTGTAAATGAACTCCTGACATTTATGAACAATCACATTAACATAAGTAAAAACTGGATTCTAGTGACAGCATGTTGCAGGTAAAAGAACCAGCATTCAACACTGTCCCAGGCTTCCAAGGACAACAAATTTTATTCATGGCCTCCAGAACCTCTAAGACTGGTGTTATGATGGGACACCATTAATGTTGGTTGGATACAAAATCCACACAAAGTTTAAGCAGAAATTAATTAACAATCAAAAGAAAGATTTTATTTACAGATTATTTTGAGTAGGAGGTAATCAAGTGCCCACTGGTTAGGTACAGTGTAGTCAAACTCCGGATACAAATTTTTCGTAGATGAAATTGATCTACATTCTATTCATTTGTAAATAATTCTTTATGTTTTGGATGAAAAAAGATCTGCATACACTAGATTTCAACCTCTGAAGCATGTAAAGTAATGATGAACATGCAAGCAATGAAACCATGTTGCGTGTTTAATGTTGTTTCATAAATATCATTCCTATTCATAGCATTTCATCCGTATGATTTGGATTCTAAGAGTTTTGTGATGCTTTTAATTTAGCATCTTTATGCCCTTGATATAATGAATTATGTATATATATACACTTCTATTTTTATACACCAATATGGCTTGAAGGAATAAGTTTAGAGTCACCTAAAGAAAACTAACAATTTTTGTACACCAGAAATATAATAAGTAAAAAATGGTCTATACATTAAATCAATATTCTGCTGTGCTTTAGGCACCCAATGGGGATAAAGGGGTTGAAGCACCCTGCAGCAGAGACAAAACTGACTTTTAAGAAGACTTTTAAGGGTCTCCTAACTTTAAAATTGAAACAAACTGGAGTGTCAATACTAACAACAAATAAAGTAACAACCGATAGCAAACAGTTTAAATCAGTAATCTTTTTTTGGCACCTGGAGCCATTAGACCTGCAAAAATCTGCAGATAGACCATATTCCTGTAAAAGACCAAAAGAATTGACCAATGGAACCTAAATCCACAACGTCTTCAGTGAGAGGCAAAGGCTTTACCTCACCCTCAAATAATGTAATACATAGATAAGGACATACTTGCAGGGCAGGACTCGGATGACATCGCAAACTTTGTATGGTTCTATGCACACAGCACACTGGTCAGCATCTGAATCAAGCTCCTGAAAAATACAACACAGTAATCAGAATCACCTTTTCAAACTTGGTTAACATGCTTAGTGCAGTATATGTATATTGCCATAAGCGAAATTTGATCTTGTTGAATGTTGCAAGATATTTACCGGTACATGTACTTAAAGTGCACCAATTTGCCTCATTTCATCATCAGCGTTTTTGTGTTGGGCCTTATTACGTTTATTACTCTTTACTGCAATAACTTCTATAATCAATTTGCTGACTTTAACCACAGGGGTTTCTCATGACCTTTTTTTACCCTAAATCATGATTATATAGATTACATATAGCCGATATAGGGTAAAAAAACATGTGTGAAACCCCTGCAATTATGACAGGAACAATTCAAGTTGACCTTCACTATTGAAATCTTAATTCAGGAAATCCTGTCCGTATGTACATTTGTACATGTAAATGACACAGACTTGCTGAAAACAGAAAAGGTTGAACTTCTTTTAATACTATATCCCTGCCTTTCCCACCTCTCCATTTAATGTGGCTGGCTCCAACCACTAGGGTGTCATGAACAACTATTACAGTACAATATATAGGACCTAACAAAACATGTTGCAATGCAATCTACAACTATCAATGAAATCCTTTTAGTAAAACACATTTCCATAAAATAAAGTCAGTTAAAAACCTTTTCACTCAAAGGAAATCTACCCACACGGCATTGTTACTAATAGCACTGGATTGTATGACCTGGAAAAAAGGAATTGCTGCATTTTTATATCTAAAAACATTCTGCTATGCTAATGCTAAATTAAGTCTGATCAATAAACTTCTAACTTTCTAAAATTATCTGAACATACATGACCATATCAAGGCTTTTTGCAGAACAAAACAATTGTCCCTCTTTCAAAGAAAAATCATAAAACATTTATACCTATTTGAATCATTACAAAGAAAAATCATTTAATATTCTTCCCTATTTGAATTATTTCAAAGAAAAATCATTTAATATTCGTCCCTCAAATCCTTAAACAGTAATTCCTTTTTCAAAGAAAAATCCTTTAACAATAAAACCTCTTTCAAAGAAAAATTCTAAAACAAAACAAATTTATGAAAAGATTTCATGGCTTATACATATGATGAGTTGACATAAATATGCATTGAATGACTATAGTGTTTTATCATTATGATTAGCCATTACTGGCTCAATTTATAACGGACAAATAACACTTAACTCAATTAGCTGAATCTGTTCAGAAGGAATAAAATGTGTATGGTTGAACTTGATCAACTGAATCATAATTTATAGAGCTTACGACACATTGCCATGAAAATTAGCTTCAAGAAAGTTACACTGGGAACAAAAGCATGGCTTGATATGAATCTCACCACAAAAAAGTACACCAGATCATCATTTACTTTGCTGGCAAAAAGTGTCTTTTCCCATTCCATACCAAGAGAAAGACACACATGTAGTTAACATTGTTAACACTGAATAAAAGACCTTATTGCCACATTTGCATTAAGAAGTTAGTTAAGTGTTACTACTGTTCGAAAAAGAACATTATTATTTTAAGAGTCTGAAGCATTTACTGATCATTGCTTCAAGTCCTTCCGTCTCCATCAAGTAAATTTTGATAATTTTGATATAGCTATATCTATAGCCTGTGGTTACCCCCGGTAGATTCCCATATCAAAGAAACCAACTACAGCAATCAGTAATTTTTCATATCCAGGAGCTAACTACTGAAAAGGTGGACTTAAGCACTGACGGTGGTGAAGCGTGTAGGAGCACCCCCACACCTCTACCCCAATATCTCGTAAAATATAGCCCCAATAGAATAAAGGAGGGGTGTAGCCCTCTACCCCAGTATCTCGTAAAATATAGCCCCATAGGGATACAACACAATGTAATGGACAGGGGGGAAGCTGGGTATACCCTGAAACAGTAAGATTACAATAGAATAAAGAAGGGGTTAACCCCTCTATCCCCATTAGATCAGCTAGCATTACCTTGTCTCCTATCTTCACAGAACGCTGAGGGATCTTGGCAATTGCCTTCTTGGCTGCGTTTGCAAGCCTCCTCTGAAATATTACACAAACATTTTTCAGTTATGATTAATGTGTTTGATATATAGCTTGTTCATGCATTATTACTTATACTCATTCCTAACATTTTTTTTATTGTTCACAATAATTAATTCAGGTACGCAGGGAGATATTAGCTGTTTCTATGCCAGTTAGACAATATTTGCAACCCACTCATCATTGAAATATTTGTCTTTTAGGCTACAATCTATAAATTGTTTGTTTGGCTTTTCCCTATCCTATAATCCACATTTCTATGTCTAGGTTAGAAGGCAGAGTTTTTCATGTTTGTTTGTTTTTATTCTTTTATGAATAAAGAAAAAACTAACAGAGAATCTAAGAAGAAAATTGGTTTCTGTGTTTTTCGTGAGTTGGCTTGGGAACGCTAAACAAACAATTCATTCAGTAAGCCCGTATGCTGTACAATTTTACATTTTATTTCTTTTTTTAAATACCACAAAATATTAAACACTTAAGATTGAATTACATTGTGATGCATTAAAATTGACTGTTTTATACTTAACTTGGCAAAAAAGCAATCTAAAGTTATATGAAATATAAGTGGTTGCCATATTAATGTGGGAATTTTCCACAGCAATCTCTCCAAGGACATGAAAACCATCTCCACAATCTTGTGCAGCTTTATGCATGCAATGAATAGGCCACAGAGTGTGGATATTGATTATATGGGCTATGGAAAATACTTGCTTTTGTTGGTTATAAAATAATTAATTAATTATAGAACATTTTGTATCATGAAAATGAGAAGGGTGAGAAAACAACAATATGTAATAAAACCACAGCCTCTCTATATTTACTGAATTGTTCAAACTTAGATTTGCAATTGGGGTTACGGTATCTACAGCCTGCCAACAAATCGTGATAACAATAACAAAATCAGTCCATCATATAAATAGGTAAACTGTCAGAGCTTAATAAAATATGGAGATCAATTTAAATAACAACCTAAATATTCATGAAAATAACATATCTCCAGTGTTAAGTACATGTAACCATACAAGAATAATCAATATGATGATGAAACCACCTTGATATTCACAGTATGGTATACAGGTACATTAATTCCTGTCTAGACAAACATAATGTAAACACTGCCACATATTACACAAAACTACTTGGTACTGTAAATAACACTAAGACACATAATATTATATCACATTGGTTTAGCTATAATCATGTAAAATAACATTGACTAAGCTAAGTCTATGTTATCTAATACCAATAATATCAGGTCAACAATTTGGTCTAACATTTGCGATTTGCATAATGCCAAAGACAAACTGTTATTTTAACAACTTAGACTGTATAATTGACGAGAAATTGACTAGATTCAGCAGCAGTGTTAAAGTATCAATTTTACCTATCACTCACAAATTTTCAGTATCATTGAAAGTAGAGTCAGTACAATCAACAAGTTAGACCCACTTTGTATAAGCAATAAAAAAACAACAACATTACAATGTAATACAACATTAGAACTGTGTCAGAAGGAAAAGTTAGAGCTTGTCTGGTGTTGTTTTCAGATGTTCTAGAGATAGATTAGGACAATATCCAAGACAATATGGGCCTTGCTATACAAAACACGAGTTTTTTAACTTCACTATACAAAGCATTGCCACACAAATCCAGAATTATGCGCCTCGCTATATAAAACACGAGTTTTTTACTTAACTATACAAAGCATTGCTACACAAATCCAGAGTTATGGGCCTCGCTATACAAAACACGAGTTTTTTACTTACCTATACAAAGCATTGCCACACAAATCCAGAATTATGTGCATTGCTATACAAAACACGAGGTTTTTACTAAACTATACAAAGCATTGCCACACAAATCCAGAATTATGTGCCTTGCTACACAAATCCAGAGTTATGGGCCTCGCTATACAAAACACAAGGTTTTTACTTAACTATACAAAGCATTGCTATACAAATCCAGAGTTATGGGCCTCGCTATACAAAACACGAGGTTTTTACTTAACTTTACAAAGCATTGCTATACAAATCCAGAGTTATGGGCCTCGCTATACAAAAAACGAGGTTTTTACTTAACTATACAAAGCATTGCTATAAAAAGCAAGAGTTATGAACCTCGCTAAATATATATGTGTGCATAATTATTGTTTCTGGCAAAATGTAAAACAAGTATTATTAGAATATCTTGGTTTTTGAGTCATTGCATATACATGTATCCTTTCCAAATTACAGTTTAACATCAAACCACAATGTTAAAATAATTCTTCCGGTAAATAGTAGTTTTTTTAAATAGCAAAACATTTTGTCAAATGAATTTGAAATCAATTGAAAACCATATCTTGTTTACCAAGTTAACAATTTATCTCATTAAATCTAAATGTTATGATATTGTATCTAACATGAAAGTAAATGACGGATTAGAAAATTTCTGTTATCGCCACAAGTAGACTTAATACTCAAAAATGAGCTGTAACACATGAAAGTTTGACCATTATCCCAACCCCTTTGATCAGTCATACATACAATGAGTGATCAAGCACTTTGTTGGGTATTCTTCAAAAAAAACAATACAAGATTGTTACAACAAAAATTCTGGGTTTTTTTCAGTAATATTTAGAAAGCATTCAGCTGCAGCGTAATTGTATAAGGGAATGCTGTTTTGGGTTAAGCTTTCACTTTACCATATAAAATCAAGGTACTTACACTTAGTCGTTCCTTAGCATTAGTGTATCTGCACCTCTGAATGTAGTAGAAAACGAGCCAGGCAAGGGAGATAATGATGAGAACAATAAACGATATCGACACAAACAGGACCGAGGTGTTGCTGAGCTGGCTTGGATTCTGGCTCTCTTTAGGGTCCTTTGCCTCAGGAGTCAAGGTCACATTGACTTTCCCATATTTCAGGAGGAGTTCTTGAAGCCTGTTACCCAATGTGAGGCCAACGTATATGGCAACAACATCATGAACTGCAATGACCAACACAATATGTTATTTTATGTATTATGTAAAAGTTAACTTACAACTTAAGAATTACAATACTTTTATTTGTTCTTGACCTCTGGGGTCAAGGTCATATTGATCTGCCTGTACATCATCTCTCTACTGCAAGAACTGAATTAACTACATTAAGAAATAAAAGCAGTTATTGAGTTCTTCCAATTTGTTGAAACTCTAGAAGGTTGTTTTTTAATTTGAGGTCCATTACAGTATTATTGCAACAACATTGAAAAACGCAGTATCTGAAACCTAAACATTAGACATGACGTCAATGTTTCTGTCAAAAATGATTTTTACAGCTAAGAATCTATTTCATTATCAAACTTGAAAGTTAACATAATAACCTGAGTTGATTAGTGATTTAGATTACAAATTGTCAAATTCATAAAGAAAACATAAGTATTGTAAATCACTAAGTGTAAAAGTTACTCCAACAATCAGAGTTATTAAAATTATACAGGAACACTGCATGTGAGTGTATTATTTCAATCATGAATGCAGTTGGTGAAAACCCTGATTTATACTATTATGTCAAGGGCAAGGTTTAATAAGCAATTTATTGGCACCTACTGATTACATAGTATGTTCCATCTATTTGGTACAATACTGTTCAAATTTGAGAGTTAACTTGTAGACAAACACAAAGAAAACACTTGTCATCATGCGCAATACTTATAACTACTTCACTTAAATGAGTCAATTAAGCTTATATGTTGAATCCGTTCAATACTGTTGTAATGACTGTATGTCATTAAATAATACCCAGTCTTCGACTTGTTTGTCTCAATGATTCTTTTCAGATCTAAGCAAACTTACCGTCATGACTATTTTTGGAGCTAACTGTAGTAAGTGCCAAATCTTCAATAGTATCACTCTTCATATAGATTATAACAGCTGTTGCGTTTGAGAATTTAGCTGAATAATAAACCTTTTCATTAAATGTACAATTTCCTCGCACTACAAGTGCTATCCATGATTGGCTTGGAATAATATTTGGATCCAGAGGCCCGCACCCTTCATGACGCTCTTCCCCTTTTCCTTCATCTGTTTCCACATAAACTAATTGCCCTTTGACCTCTATTTCTGGAGATGGGTATCCCTTATTAACAAAGTATCTCCCATCTTCATAGATCACCTTTGGCCCACTAACAGAATTATCAATATATTCTATAGTGATCTTTGATGATCTAATTTCATGTTCTTCACTATGCTCACAGTTAACTAGACTTGTGCAAATAAATAATGAAAACAATATCAAAACAAAATGTAGGTTAATCATACTATCACGTCCTCGATTGTAGCAAAATTTACACATATTTGTACAATGATCCATATCCAACAAACTTTTAACAACTTTAACTATGTATAAAAACTCACTCAATACTCAAATGGTTTGTGTCTTTTGATTGAATGAATATCAATGAAGTAAGATAAACTCCCATTGTTAGTATTTGACCATAAAATTGCATACAAACAATATTATTTCGCTTTCATCACCAAACCGTACTCCATTCATTCATAGTGCCTTAATTGTTTTGTACGTCATGTGACCTAGAAAAGCGCCCTCTGTAAACATTAATAGTCTAGTCATAACGGCTAAAAATGAATGCACGAATCTGCGTGCAAGTATGTGAGTGTTGCGATATTATTCGAACAATGGTTATGGGTGAGGGGACAGGACTAAATCAACATATTTAATTACTGGACCAGTACTTTTGTGTGAGGCTTGCGTAGTATTAAGTGGATAAAAGTGAAAACTGTGCCTGGGACCAAGAGCACTAGGGCTCGGCCTATGACTAAAATACGAAAATAGGGTTATTAAACAATTCTGTATTTGTTTTATGACGCCTGGTGTCATTTCGTCGATGCAAACGTCGCTTTCATCACCAATCCCAATGTATTTCAGGTGACAATTCGAGCCTTTGCTTCGATCAGATATCAAACAATAGGAAAGTGCAATGCATCATTTATATCATTACTTTTTAAGCCTACTGAACAGCTTTGTTTAAAATAGTTTAACAAGTTGAACAAAATGGTGTATAGTAAACTCACCCTCGGTGTGAGTAAACATAGCGACTTTCAAAAGGCAGAGCTTATCAGATGGTCGCTTTTTCCAAATGAGGAGTAATATAGTACAACATGTATTATTTTGAGGTCTGTTTTGATGTGATTTTTCAAGTTTGTGGATCAATTAATGTTTTATGTGGATCAATTAATGTTTTATGTGTTTAATGTATGTATGTATGTTGAAATATTGCAGTTATAAATGAATTGCAACCTTTGCATTTATAACAGGTCAAATCCAAAATACTTTGTGTGACCCAACCGCTGTTTTATATGACGAAAATAACTTACACTCGCTGCACATTTCAGTGCCATAGCTATCTGGGCAGGAGTGCTTAATATAAATTAAAAGTCGAATGTCTAAAACTTTGCCAAGAATACACGAGGACGAAGCATTTTTTATGCAAATATATGACATTTTATTAGAACAGCAATCACCTTTCTAACAAGGCATCCATCACTTTGACCCCCTCTAATCTGATGTGCATTTACAAGATTGGTGTGTTAGTATTAATTAATAAAAAAAAGTAAGATAGATACAGAATTTGTATTGGAATTTTTTTTTATGTTTTAAAATGATCTAGCATGTATAAATAGAATTATGATGAGGTTCAAATATATTCACTATTCAGCACATACTTTATGATAGAAGACCTTTTTTTATCGTGACCTATATACTACTTACACCATTACTATTCACGTTGGCCATGTTCGACCAGATTTGTAACAATATTGCCAACAACACATGTAAATGCATGAACAAAATTGTTTAAAACTTATTTACATCAAGTCTTTATGCAACCATTTTTACGTGACAGAAGAAATACCAGTGTATGTCACTTAATCAATTTATATACAAATAATTTGTTGGGTGATGGATGTCACTATTTGATTCAGTGTTTATGGCAATGTATTTAATGCATTTGCCAATTAAATATTGACTTGACTTGACGTGATAAATATTTAAGGAATGAATTGCGGGGTTGATGTCATTATCGGGGTATGAACGCATTTGGGCTGGTCTAAGTGTGTGGAATCCGACATCAACCCCACAATTCATTCCTTATATTTACACCAACAGTTCATTATTTTATTCAAGAATTGTTAAAGAAATGCTTCATTTCATTTCGGATTACCTTTCAGTAATCCTTTCTTACCCAATATGTAAATAGGACGACCAGTCTGTTACCGGAAACATTTTTTTCAAATGACGTCACAAGAACGCGGGAAAAGATCAACCACTTGAAATCACTTTTTAACGTAAAATTGAAACACTTTTGGCAACAAAACGTTTAAAATATGATAAGTTAGCTCTTACTATAATGTTGATTTATATATTACAGGACCTGCTGACACAATACAAACAATAATAAGATCAATAATTTTCATGTATATTGTAATGCGATGAATTGCGATCCGAACATATCCGAAGATGTTGCGTTCATTGATGAACGCATTTGCCTAGAGGCAGTTCATTTAAGGAATGGAAGTTGAGGTGTAAATATAGCTATCTAAATATAGTTAACCGCGGGACAAGGCAGAAGTATCTGAACTCGTATGAAATTATACTCAGGACACAATATGTAATTAGAATGATTATTCGATTTTATTTTGCTAAAAATAGTGCGCAATGACACACAGATGGGTTTACACCGATATAAAAAGTAGTTCTTCGGAGATTGCCATCTTAACACAATCTGCGCATGTATGGTGCTTTTTGATATGACGATAAAAGTCTCACTTGGAATGTAGAAACAAACCATTAATAATTTCCGTAAAAATTCGGCCATCTCCGGCAAACTTAAGTAGGCTGAAAACGTGATGAGGCCGCCGGCGATTTACCCAATTATTATAACAGTAAGTGGACACATTCGATAACGTAATCAATGTATAAAAGTCAACGATTTTGATTCGTGTCTTAATTACGATTTGGAGAAACTTGAAATAAAATTCAAATGAAAAACAGCCTGATTCCATTAGCAATGTGTTCAATTTGCAAGTTTTGCACGTTTCAATATTGACGCCGCCATGATGGACTCATTTTAAAGACCCGTACGTATTATTTTCGAGGTAAAATCTATTTAAAAGTGGCCGAGTTGATCCGATCAGAGTGGCTGAATGATTGACACGAATTTATTTTATGCATAACGGTGAAAGAATGAAAATATTGGTGAATGATAACTTGCACATTTCACTCTGGCTCGAGTGAAACGATAACATTTGATAATTTCACTCTGCAGACAACTCGGGACTACTTTTTCCATCTTTTATAGAATTTGCTTCCCTTGACTTGAAAAAGTACATTTATGTAACAAGTAGAATACATGTTTGTTGTCATCTGTAGTGTATCGGGTATGCCGCAGTGTGGCCTCTTTGGAAAAGGAAGGACTCTCGACAAACAAAATTTACTCCAGCGGGGAAATATATTGAAAAACACGATAAATGCATGAAATCAAAAGAAAATTTGTTGAATTCAGTACAAGATCGTATTTTATTTCACTCGTGGTCACAGAAAAATAATATTTCCACTCGTGAAAATATTTTTTCTGTGACCACTCGTGAAATAAAATACGATCTTACACTGAATTCAACAACTATCTTCTATAATATTTATATAACTAGTGTAATAACTGTAACGTGCCGTCATAAATGATTAGCATTGAAAATGTGCGCGCTATATAGCGAAGTTCTATGAATTTAGCGCTGATGACATTAAAATTAGTAGTTTTTATATAATTACATTTAAAAAATCAAACTCGATTATAATTACTGGTCTAAAAAAGGCTCGATTTATAAATTTGAGAAAACTTGTATTAAAATTTCGATATTGAGTTCCACTCAGGTAAAATCGTAAAAATACAGCATAAATGGCGTTGTCGTCATGAAATAACTACATTATGATTGTTAAAATATTTCGATAATATAAAACAAGTATAATAATTTTTGAAGTGACGAAAGAAACACCGGTGTATGTCAGTTAATTATTTAATATTAATTTGTTGGCTGATGGATGTCTTGTCTTTCTTTGTTTGAATACCCATTAGCTTGATAAAAGGAGCTCATATTACCTTTACAGTGTCCATTCTATCGATCACTTCAACTAGCCAAACTAACTAGAACATGTATATCGTCAATGTAATACATTGCCATATTTAACAGAATTCAAAAGTACACTTTACTGTTATACGAAACGTTTTGTATTACAGTATAGTGTACGTTTGAATTTTGAGATCTTGGTATTCCTGATAACTATACTAAAGCCAAAAGTCTTGTCCGATCTACAAAAACTACAATATCCAAAAGTCTTGTCCGGTCTACAAAAACTACAATATCTGTTTTGTTTTATATCGCACACTCATAAATTTGGTATCGATGGAAAGAGAACATTAATATGCATTCAATGAAAAACAAATCTTGGAATTTGAGCGAGTACTGCCGGTACAGTGATGTGTTGAAAATTGGCATTGAGGTTTTGCAAGGCACAAATGAAACCCATACCGGACACGACTTTTGGCCATGAGTATATGTATTCCTGTCGAGATCTTGGTTTTCCTGATCTTGAGATCTTGGTAGTCTTGATAACGTTGTATTCATTTGGATATCTTAGTATTCTTGGTGTCATGGAGTCATTTGGTTTATGTTTTTCGCCGTTCTAGTGACAAAAATACATAATTACTGCAGTACGATTTATGAGTACTGGTTTGCCCATAAAGTATGTAAAATACATGTCGCCAGGAAATTCTTATTGATGATATGCTCATGTCACCTATTAAATAAAATAAAAATATATATATTATATATTTTACATTATGCTCATTAATGTCCAGTTGCGCTTGTTTGGTAATGTTTGACCTATCATAAGTGATATTTCTAGTGACAAAATTGTATTAAACAACCTGGTTGGAACAATGTGTTCGGATTCCGTTATTCGTGGCATTATAAGCTAAAACGACAAATGGTATAACTTGGACAATGTTAACAGTGTTAAGAAGAACATTTCAAACATAATGGGTTTTTTTTGCAGCTGATAAATGCAAATGGATTGTCATACTAGTAACTTAAATAGACACAAACATAATTGTGACTGTAAATCGGCCAGAAACACTATTTTCAGCTTAAATTAAACTAAGGAAACTTAAAACTGAGGATACTTATATACTCTTGTTGGTAAGAATAGATGATACAAGAAAATCATGAATAAGACAATTTAGGTGAATATGGCATTCAAGGTTTAAGGAATACGGACCCTAAAGTGAATTGGAATTTGTCTCACAAAGTACTTCTGATTAAAAAAGAGACCACCAAGTTAAATACCTAGTTTCTTTAATATTTTGTTCGGCTAACTCAAAATTTAGGATGTGAATGACGTTGATTTGGAGAAGATAACTTGTGACAATGAAATGTTCAGTTTAAGTTTTAAGCTTAAAATAGTTTATCAACAATAAAATAAAAACTTTGTTTGACAACATTTTAAATCAATAACTAAGAAGTTAAATACTGTCGATGTTCTAGCTGTTATTTGGCCTGGTTTTGTAGTGGGTTTTTTTCCAGCAGTTTGGAGTAAAGATATTAAATTGCTTATATAATAAAGGTGATGATGATGATGGTGATGATGATGATGATGATGATGATGATAATTACCGAGACGTTACTATAATACTAAGTTGCTTTGTACAATTATGTATGTGTTGTAGAATAAATTAGATACCTACCTTAAAAACAAGACAGCCAGACACAGACACACAGTTTATTTCAGACCTGTACATTGAACACCGTATACAAGACATACAATTATTAAATGAAATCATGATGTCAACATGAATGTGCATAGAAACAAATGAATATATGCATACAAAAAGCTACACATACAACAACAAAAAACACAATAGTTAAATACGGTATTTGACATGATTCACATCTTTCTATCCAAATAATGAAAATGCATATTGCGTCCAGATAGCTAGAAAAATGGACCATGCTTTAATAGTTTCCTAAATATTGTTTATCCATTCTATTTCATTTGTATTGTAACAATTGTATATCTTAAAAGACTGGTGGTATGTCTTACGAAAACAAGTTCATGTAAAGTGTTTATAAATCGTTGAAATAACAGTTTACAGTAAAATTACACAAGAATATAAATTGAAATTCTTCCATGCCAATAATTGCAACACAGACGTTATTTGGCTGGCTTTGTACAGGATGAAGTGCAGTATATGCAATAAATCATAGGTTTTCGGTCAAATGCCTAAGACACATTCCCCTTTGCTAAGGAAAAGAGAGGTTGGTGTACGTCTGTTGATATAAAACAGTTGTTGACTCTGTCGACAGAATACCATTATGACAAACATGTACGTCAGCAGTCATAATCGCCATTAGTATTTGTTCTTTATTTTAAAATGATCTCGATAAATGTTATTGCGAGGTGACGTATTTTAAAATGATCTCGTAAATGTTATTGCGAGGTGAAGAATTTAATCTTATACTGTTTGAAATAGTTTATGCTTATGACACGGTTATGTATGAATGCTGCTAAAATCAAAGTTGTGTTTTCTAAGAAAAAAAACATAGCTTGATAATTAAATTAGAATATTTTTATAATGGTGATTGATGTTGTTGGCGATATTTTCCATGTATACAGGTAAATAAAATAAATTGTTGATCAAACAAGGATATAGCATCATTATCTGTTATCCCAAAATTTCGGAATTGCAATTTCCTTGCTCTATTTAATGTAACATTTGTTCAATTCCATGATTTCACCAGTTGTATAACATGGACCAGATGTGTGGGGTATTATACTCTTTAACATACATGTATATCGTTCATAGTATGTACATAACGTGTCATTGTTTTTTAAAAATATGCAAATGTTTACCTACAAAATTAGCTTTTATTGTGTGAATAAATATCTTGAAATCATTCGTTACTTGTAAAGTGTCCCTTTAATAATATTAAAATATACCAAAGAGTATTGCGTTTCTTTATTTGTTTGAACGACACGTTTTCGAAAAGTAAGAAGATACACATCACACTCCTTCGTAAATCATACACACTTTTACAAGTTGGAACAACTCGTGAATTGTAAAGTTTAAGTAGAAACTGATGAAAGGTTTCATCTTTTGTAAATGAATTTTAAGATAAGTTTAATTAACTCATTACCCGTGTAGCTTCTTTACAGCAGATATGTTATAAGGTAAACACACTTCTGATAACATTTTTTTATGCGTTCATACTATGTTTGTTTAACATATTTTTGTATATTGCTGCTTGTTTTATTTATATCCTGTCACGTAATCTTACATCTATACAACCTTGGTGTTTAAAAATAACACTTTAATGTTGGTGTGTTTAAATACAATCTCTAGAAAATCACTGAATAATGCACATTGTTTTTTACATCCGCAAAAAAAGACACGCTTTCTGGTCGCTGGGCGATTCAAAAGATATTTAGCTTGTTCGTTGATTAATATACCTATGGGTACAGTGGATGAGAAGGAGACACAGACAGCGTACAGACGGAAAACTGACCTATATTAGCATTAATCATAATAACTTGATGTAAGCATATACACGTATTTATAATGTATCCTATTGAACGCATATCTTTCAAATTGCATTCGTATTTCGATGAACACAACCCTGGTTTTACAATAACGATCAACCGAAGTTTTATTGCGGTTAAATGCAATAAAACAAGTAACGTATATCATCGACGATCATTAAACAGCCGAATAAAAACTACATTTAATTGCATTCGATGCATTTTTTTTTCAATTTTTAGTAGGACAATTATTACGTACTTATGCAGATATGAGTTTAGTTGTAAACATTTTCATTTTTGTATGAGCACATTGGTCAGTGCAGGTCTTTCGGACAAAAAAATCCAATTTTATCACACAACGATTTATCACAATACTAAAGCATTCCATCCTTATTTGTATTTTGAAGCACACAGGTCTACGTTTGTTTTTACCAAATACAAATGGTCTCGGTATCGTTTGACACTGAGTATGATTAATCATTTATCAAATTGAGTGTAGCAATTATAAAACAAAACGTAAGTATACATTGTTAGAACCAGTGTCTAATGTTTTAAAGACTCGAATTCTACTGAAATGTTATGATATGAGGAAATACGACATCTTGGCTCTTACACCTAAAAGTATTTTTATACCTATGTCACAGAACTAAGATCTCACACAAATTCATTTGATGAAACGGCGATAAGAACTCCACAAACTAGAGATACTTGAATCAAGTTAAATATGGTCTTCATATAGTTTATTAAGCTCATTCAGCCCAAAATAAAGAAACTACAAAGTATCTCTTAATACAAAGTTTGATTTCATATTCCAGCAGCGTCATTTCTGATTCCGTATGATGACATGTATCAATGCTTATATTTATAAACATTGTGCTAATATCACTCACTTTGCATAGATTCACCTATTTTAAAAAGTGCTAAGATAATCTCGTGAATTTTACACTGTTGTAAATAAAAAGACACTGGTAAAAACTGAAGTCAATGATCTCATATTATTATGTAAAATCATGTTTCAGACCAAAGATCAATTAAGTTTGAACAATTGGACATAATTTTGGTATTCTAATATTACATCAAAAAATGATAAAAAGATCCTTTAAAACACATTTTTATCAATCGAAGATTCTGTCAACCTTGACTTATGAATTATCTATTAAATATAAATACAATGTTTTGTAAAGTATATGGATATTTTACCAACTCGTATTACTGTAGTGTATGCTACCATTGCCAACTGTGACCCAACTCGCCATTGAAGACAAGTATGCACTTCAAATGTATTAAAGCCAACTTACCATCATGACTATTTTTGTCGCCGGCGGTAGTTGGTGCCGGTTCAATAGTGTCACTCTTCATATATATTATTACAGCTGATGCGTTTGATGATTTAGCTGAATAATAAACCTTTTCATTAAATGTACAATTTCCACGAACAACAAGTGCTATCCATGCCTGGCTTGGAACAACATTTGGATCCAAAGGTCCGCATCCTTCGTGACGCTCTTCCCCCTTTCCGGCTTCTGTTTCTACATAGACTAATTGCCCTTTAACCTCCATCGCTGGAGTTTGGTATTTCTTATTTTTTAATGGTACAGAATATCTACCCTTTTCATGAATTACTTTTAGCCCATTAACAGCATTATCAATATATTCTATTGTGATCTTTAATGATCTTATTTCATGTTCTTCAGTAGAATCACAAATAACCGGACTTGTAAAAATAAATAATGAGACCATAATCAAAACCAAATGCATGTAAAACATACTATTATGTCCTTGAATGTAACCAACTATACGCATATTTGTAAAACGATCCATGTTTATCACCGTTGAGGCACTTAACTATGCGTTTAAACGCGTACACAAATTAAATTGTTCTTGTCTTTTGACTGATTAAATGGTAATGCAATGACATGATCACCCATTGTATTGTACTATTTCATACACACATTATGATGTCAGTTTCATCACCAAATCACACTCCATTGTTGATTTGCTAAATTGTTTGGTACGTCACAGCAGGTGCCCACTGAAACTGTAAACATAGCAAAACAAGTCATAACGGCGAGGCAGCATTGCACTGGAAACTGCTTGCAGAAACAACTTTGCGTTTTTATAACATTTTTAGCCACAGACAACGTAAAATACAGGGTAAACCAGTGATGCAATGTAAAAGTGTAAAGGATCTCTGCTGAATCATGGGGATTGTGTCCGTCTACGTGTTTTGGGAAGGGGTTGTCCGGTAAATAGGGTTTTCTTACACTTAAACTGAAGTTGTACATAACTTGCTCGATGGAATGCGCTGAGCGTACTCTAACTGGGGGAGGGGGGGGGGGGGGTACTCGGTACGAAATCTTTATAAAAGAGGGCGAAACGAGATATAAAATAACCGAGGCGAAATACGTACACCTTGGAACGTTTGAGATGTTATACAAGACTGATCTTGATGCATAGCATCAAATACGCCACGAATTTATTTACATAATTGAAAGGAATCAGATGCATACCAAGTTTGAGATACCTGGATACAAACTTTCTTATTATTGAACGAAATTGGATGTTCGACTCAAGGTGACCACCGCCTTGAATTTTGAGCAACTGACCGTTATACTGCTTAGGGTGCAGGTCAACTTTTAGGGACCTGGATACAAACTTTCTTATTACTGAACGAAATTGGATGTTCGGCTCAAGGTGACCACCGCCTTGAATGTTGAGCAACTGACCGTTATACTGCTTAGGGTGCAGGTCAACTTTTAGGGACCTCTACCAAGTTCGAGGTCACTAGGCTCAAACGTTTTTCAATTATTGATAGGAAACTGCGTTTTTTCAGCTTTCAGGTCACAAAGAACCTGACCTTTGACCCATTGACCTCAAATCGATAGGTTTCACTCGCTGGTCCTGACCAATTAACCTGCCTTCAAAGTTTGAGGTCCTTGGGCCATAGAGTTCTCCAGATGTTGATCGGAAACCGATTTTCAGCTTAAGGTCACAACCAACTTGCCCGATCATCCAATGACCTCAAAATTAATTTGGTTCATCTGCTGGTCATGGCTAATCATACTACCAAGTTTGAGGCCCTAAGCCAAAGCGTTCTTCATATATAACTGAAGTTCACCACGACCTTGACCCTCAAAATCAAATGAGTTCACATTACGGTCATGACCTACCTAGTAGGTTTAAGATCCCTTGGCCTAAGTGTTCTTCATATATTGATCGGAAACCGATTTTCAGCTCAATGTAATCACCATGGTCACCACGACATTGGCCTTTGACCAAGTTAAATGAAAATAAAGTATTTTAAATATTATTAAGATATTCAATCATTTGAACAATGCGATACTGAACCAAGAAAATGACTTAAGGTAAGGAAATGACTTTAGATGTTTTATGAATACCAGCCCAGGGGCATATATGAGAACAGAAATTCAAAGTAATTATAAGAAGTGTAATGATATTTATTATAAAGGAATAGCATTTATGATTTTTAAAATAAAGTCCACGTGATTGAATTCTCAAAAATTAGCAAGAATACGATTGTCTGAATAAACAAACTGTACTGCATGAAGAGGAATTATAGAAGTAAAACAAAATATATATTACACCAATTATAATGTTGGCTGGTCCATTGCGATCACTTATCGCCCATAGGTCAACATCGAAACCTATTCCAAATGACGTCGCCGTCAATGGAGTACATATGTTAGTGAATTCTACCCATATAAGAAACTCTAGGAAATTATAGAACGGCATTCCTATATATGTAAATAAATATGCATTAGCAAATCATGTTGGTGATGATGTTGGAGGAGTCACCCTCCTCCGCATTGGGATTAAATTATGTTTTGACCCTATAGTTTTCACAGTATTTTTTGTAATGCGGTTTTCGAAGCGCCACGAAGCAAAGTAAATATGTTATGCAAGGGGAGATAACAATATCAGTAAAAGGTTGGAATTTTATTTCTTCAAGTAGTTTCATAATATTTTTAAGACGGGGTCGTTTGTTCACTGATATATACACTTATACATCTGCAGTATTCTGAACAACATTTTAAACAACTATTTCAGCTGTACCTGTTTTATTTAAATATTTTAGCAGATCATCAAATATTTAAAGTTTGGAAGTTAACAATCATCTCATAAGTCACGTTGTTAACAAAGTTCTGAATTTTCGGTCATATGTGTATTTGGGGGAAAAACAAAGAAAACGGTACTTTGTAACATGGCACCCAGGATGACTTTAACATTGATATCTAAGTGTTTAAGTGTCAATGGACCGTAAAAATAAAACTGGTATAAAATATCAAACTACACGCGGGGATCACTTTGCAAAAAAAAATGACTTAAATTCAACATTTCTATGCTGTGCACAACTTCCTACTGTATTAATAAGTATTCAAAGTATCATTAAAATCCTTTTTAAAGTTACCGAATTATTGTTGAGGCAACTTTTGAAGATACGGCAATACGCGATAAATGAACTATATGAACACGTATTTCATTACAGTAATGTTTTCATTGCAAACCATCAACGGCATCAGGCAAGAAAACAATAACCCACACTCATATTGGAAATACAGGACACTACACGTCAATGTTTCTTTAATCTTGGCGGAACCGCTGTACCAAGGTATTTTCTGTTCGAGCTGAAATTTCTCGAGGGTCGTTTGGCCTTTTTACCGAGCTGTTCACCAATGTTGAGTCTAAGAGGAGGTACAACCGCGGTAGTACCTGCTACCTTTTGTTCTCTGTTAACATTACCATCAAATTCATCCATATCCGTTACATCCATGTCATCTTCAAGACTTTTAGCATGTACGGCCATAAATTTAGGCCGAGGATTATCAGGCAAAATAGCGTTGGGCATGGAAAGACTTTTTATCGTGGTTTTACCAGAGTCGTTGTTTCTATCTTCATCACTTTCTGAATCATCCCAGTTATCTTCAACAGTGGTATTTGCTAAGCCGGCAGTTTTCGCTTCATCTGTATCATTACACGTTTCTTTGTTAGTGACTTGTAACCCGTTAACCTGACCGATCGGTGTTTCACGGCCAGCGGTTTTATTGACACTCCTATCTTTTGCGCCTGCTTGATAAATCATTTCAACATCTTCACCATCAGTGGAAGATGCATCAAACATTAATTCTGAAATATTTTCAGCTTTGGAATTCCCAGGGTCTTTATTTACTTGTTTGCCTTTGCTAGCGCTGCCTTTTGTATTGAAACTTCCTGTATTATTGTCATCAGTGTCCCTTGTTTGTTCCTGACTTTCACGAAGAGAAGTTTTAAGTCTTGAGTGTTTAAGTTTTTCACGTGCTTCTTTATATTTAGTATCCTCCTCGGATGGTAACGACATTTTTGTTGCTTTTGTTGTCTTGGTCAAATCTTTGAGAACTTTTCCCACTTTATGCTTCTTTCTGTCTTTGTTTTTCTTAGCATCGCCGTGTTCATCTTTATGTTCAGAATGGTCAATTTCGGAAGATGCTAGCGGTACTTGTTTGGCAGTCGGCAGCGTTTTGTTTATTTTAGCTAATTCGTCAAACAAATTTTCTTTGCTCTCTGTATTCTTTAATAATGATGGCTTTGTCTGGAATTCGTCATCATCACTACTCTCGTCATCAGCTAAATCATAATCATTAATTTCAAAAGAGCATACAGCTGTAAGGCTTTTGCTAGATATATTCTTACGTACCCCTGACACAGATTTGGACATTTCAAATATAGCGGAATCGGTCTCTGATACTGACGTGATCGAATCAGACAGTGCTTCTTTACTTTCATCTATAACATCAAGATTAACATCATCACCCTGTTGTCCAACAACGCTTTTCAGCTCCGGTATTCTTGGAGACACTGTAACGTCTTCTATTTCTTTCGATTTATCGTCGTGAGCAAATGCTTTATTTACAACTCCATCTTTTGAACTAGTTGCACCTTGTAATTTTCCTCTCGTGTCGTCATTGATATATCCGCTAGAAGATTCTTTTGATTTAGCTTCGTCGAAAGTCATTGATGTATTCTTTACAATTCCAGTGGACCGTTTTTTAGCATCTTTAGCTAAAACCTTTTCTTTTCGTTTATTCACCAGATCTCCAAATGAAGTTGTTGTGTGCTCTTTAATAGTCTCTTCCTCGTCATCCATCTTTTCAACTTTCTTAACGCAGACAAATTTGTACGATCCTAGCGTCTGTAGCGTTTTCTCGTCCGTCTGCTCTGCACAGCGCGTTCTAAACACATGATCTTGATCTTGGTCTGCAATTTTAATTTGAAAATATTGAAATGCAGCAAATAATGATTCATGTTATTATTTCCGTTTACATATTAACATTATTTTCGGACTAAATGCATATTCATTTTCAAACGAAATTCTACCAAAAAGCCATAAACCAATCAGTGTTGTAGCTCATCAATTGGTCACAGTTCTTAATTACAAGGGTTTGAGCATATTCGCATGGGCATCATATGGAATGAAGTCAACTAGAAATAAAAACGTATATGTTACTTCAAACCTGTTATTGCTTTGAATATGAAATCCCTCTGACAGGTTAAATCTGCTACAGCACCGTGTAGAAACATATCTTCAGCATCAAACGAGATCGTGAAGTCATCATAGGCCACCGTCCGGTGTATCTGCATTTCACAGGTATAGGATTATGAAAGAGGCATTGGACTTTTTCACAGAATATATTAATTCACAATTGCGATCTTTTTAATACTTTCAGTAAAGTACAACAATATAATTGAATGTGAATAGAACACCCTATGAATCTAAAAAGATGTCGCGCCTCTAAAGACCATCGTCGGCACCCCGGTAACATATTCCGTTCACAATACATTACTTTCCGACAATGAAGCAGAGCATAAAAGTGCTGCGAGAGTAGCCGGCGATGCGAAAAACAGACATCACGACATAGGTTGTAATGTGGCCGAAACTTTGGCGTTATACCAGTTAATGTTGTTTAGTTTTACCGGACATGGATTACTGGCATACGTATATATACATTTGCTGTTACATTCAGAGTTAAGACACATCATCGGAAAACAGAAAACGTATTAAATGGTTATTTCTAAACCTTTTTTAAATGAAAACCGAATGTACTTGTCGCTAAATTCAACCTTGTAAATGCATGTCTGAAGTGCCCAGACAGGAAAGCAAAAAAGACAGCAGACGATTTTTTCCGCGCGTCCCATGGTTTCGTACTCCTCGCCGTTCGTAACAACCATTCTTGCGCCCTCAACCTCGCATTCTGTGAGTAGCACACTGCGGCACCAGCGCTCAACACACCCGTTCAGGTTAATCTGAAAGTATGGGATGATCAAAAGGTTAATCAGCATACGCCATTGCGAATAGTGAAAACGATTGGTCTTATGTCTTGAGCATCAGAACATTAAAGCGAAGAAACTTATTGATTATATTTCCAAACGCAAGTGGTTATGCGCATGTGCTGTTGCATGACTTTTGCGAGGGCACTGTAAAGTAGGTTTTGTCATTATCGTCCCATTGTCGGGGTCTAGCATCACCAGGCATGGGCCTGTACGAATAATGAGTGAAATAAATAGCAAGCTACCTCAACACAAAAACGGCGGCCACTGTGGATGGCGTCCATGGCTTTGGTTAGAGCGGTGTAGAGTCGATCCCCGGTCGTCCCCTTGCTTGGATCAAGCATCACCAGGCACGGCGCTGAACAGGTAACAAAGATATTACTATACTAGACTATTATTATTAAGACCGTATGCTATGTAGATGACCGAGTGGAATTTTAGAACAATACGTTTGTACAACTATAAGTACGGCATAATAAGTAACAGCTTGTTTTAGATGCTAAGCACTTTTTAATATATATATATATGTATCATTATATAAAAAGAAGGAATGTAGACAGGCAAACAACCTCTTTCGGGCTTGGCGAACCGTTTCGGTTTGTAGTTGAGGGTCACCCCGAACACGGAGCTTTTTTCACATAGCAGCGTTCGGACCTTCCGGAGTTGAGCAATGTTTTCCACCATGATGTTCCTAAAAATGTAGTATAATTTCCTTTAGGATGAAATCTAAAGGGGGGTGTAAATGGTCATGATTTGTATGATGATACTAACTTTACAAAAATAGCCATTGCTAAGAAATATTTGTTAAATCTGAAGATGGGGGTATATGGTAAATGATTTGTATGATGTTACTTACTTACTTATATCTACCAAAATAGCCATGGCTAAGAAATCACGATTTATTATAATCCAGTAAGTGAGCAATATACCGTTGGGCAATGCATACACAACTAAAATTTACCAGCATTTCCCATTTTCTGAGATATCCCCGATTGTTGGAGGCATCACATTCCTTCCATGGAAAAAGACGTTGACTTCATCCGGATCATACGTGATCTTCCTGTTCGACTCCGCGTAGAAAAGATCATTCAAAGCTCTCGGATTGAAAACAAACTCCTCCCATGGGAGAATGCTTAGACCGGAATACCCTGAATTATACTCCTCAGTTTTGTTAATATTCGTGCTCTTCCCTTCGTCCGTGCATGTGAGATGTATGAGTTTGTCCTCGTCCGTCTGGTTTCCTGGAGCTCCAGCGCCCCAACCAGACGACACCGCTGGTTTCCCGCTCAGCAGGAACGAAGAGAGCTTGTCGGCTGCTTTCTGTGAGTCCGGATCTTCTGATGGTTCCTCTCCGATAGCGAAAGGGGAGCCAACATCCTGTGGAATGAATGACGAAGAAACGATACCACCCATGAAATTGTCCGAATTTAGCTGTGAAGATGCCATGTTATATTAATACCGAATGCTGAGTTAGAGTTCTGCTGCAGGCATTGCTGGTGAACGCTGTTTCCGGTTTGAGCTTTTATTAGCTCAATTTTCTTAATTTGTAGTGATCCTCTTTAATGAAAGTTTGTAAAAATCTATAAGTGTCTGTCAGTCCGAAAATGATTTAAAGTTTTAAACATAATTTTCAACTCTTTAATATTTGATTTCCTTCTCTGAGAATATTAAAGAATGATATCGATCGGTATAATGAACATAGTGGCATGATTCAAACAAACAAAATTCTTTGATCAATAAATAGCCCTTTGTTACTTAAACTTAAATACTGACCAAATATTAATCCACGTATAGTGACCTTCTCACCGCGCTGTAATCATAACATAATCATTGTAATTCCTACCGACCAAAAAC